>NW_026138265.1:0-27085 GCF_025592945.1 Manacus candei
CCTGTTCCCAGGATTTTTAAGGTCTGAGAATATCCAAACTCCCCTGTTCCCAGGATTTCTGCAGTCTCGGAGTGTCCAAATCCCTCTTTTGTGATATTTCGGGGTCAGGGAGTGTCCAAACCTTCCTGTTGCCAGGATTTTTGAAGCCCCCCCACTTCTCCCCAGTAACCAGGAGTGCAGAGAACTGGGAAGCTTCACTGTGTGTGGGGAGCTGGGGCCGTGCTGGGGGTCCTGGTGGTGCTGGGAGCCCTCCCCGGCTGCGGGCGAGGAGCTGTGGGGTGAGCGGGGGAATGGTGGGAAAGGGGGGAAAAGAGGAGGAAAGAGGGGCTGATGTCCCACATCCTCCTTTTCTCCACCTTTCTGACCTCTCCCACCCCTTTTCCCATCATTCCCCACTCTTCAGTCCCATCTCGCCCTCGTCCACTTTTGGGGGGTACCACTCCCCTCCCACCGAATTTGGGATTCCCACCACCTCTGTTACGGGGTTTAGGTGGGTCCTGGCACCTCTTGGGGTGTGCTGGGTGCCCTGTTGGGGTGCAGATGCCCCCACAAAACCCCCCAAGAACGAGGTGACACGTGGAGGTCTCAGGGGGTTCCCCATTCCCGATCCATCCTGGGGCCGGTTCTGCCCCCCTCAAACTCTGCTCCCCCCGCGGTTTCCCCCTAAGTCACCCCCAGCCCCTTCTCTCCAGTGAGCAGGACTGCAGAGCACTGAGAAGCTTTACTGGGAACACTGGGAACAGCTGGGTGGGATGTGAACAAAAGCAGGGAAGGGGGGACAGGCAACCCCCCCAAATGAGGGCAGGGTTTGGGGGGTCCTGGCTGGGCCCGAGGCCACGGGGAGGGGCTGCGGCCGCCGGCGGCTCAGGAGCTCTGTGTGGAGAGAAAAGGGGGTGAGAGCAAAGGGGCTGGGGGGTGCAGGGGGGGCCCAGAGGCTGTGGGAGAGCAAGGGGGGGGCCACGACCCCCATTTGGGGACCCCCCTTTACCTTCTCCCGCAGGTAGAAGCCGAGCCCCAGCGCCAGGAAGACCAAGCCCAAGACGAAGCCCCCGACCCCCACCAGGATCTTGCTGCGGACGGTGTCCGGTGGCATCTCTGGGGGGAGCCGGGGGGGTCAGCACCCCCAAAACCTCCTCCCACGCACCCCCCGGCACCCCACAGAGCCCGGCCCGCTCTCCCCCAGCCCACCCGGGGGTCCCTCCAACCTCCTGCCAGTCCCTTCTCAGCCCCTGCAGGGATCCCACCCAGCCCCTCCCACACCCTTTAGGACCCTCCAACCCCCCTCCCATCACCCCCAGCACCCACCAAACTCCCTCCCAGTCGCCCCCAGTTGCCCCCCCGGTGCTGGGGGGGCCGGGCCGTACCCCAGTGCCGGCTGAGGGGGTGCTCCAGGCTGACGTGCTCCACCTGGCAGCTGTAGGTGACCCCGTGCCGGGGGGGGATTTCCAGCAGCACCAGCACCTGGTAGCTCCAGTCCCCGTTGGGGACCACGTCGGTGGCCACCACGTGCTCCGGCAGCTCCTGCCCATCCTGGAACCACCTCACCTGCACCGGCGCAGGGTAGAAATCCATCCCGGAGCAGAGCAGGCGGCCGGGGCCGGGCTGGGAGCTCGACGGCACCAGCGAGATGGACACGCTGGGGGGCACTGGGAGGGACGGGGGAGACACTGGGCTGAGCTGGGGGCCACTAGGAGGGAGGGCAGAGGGCTTGGAGGGCATTGGGAGGGACTGGGATGGCAGTGTGAGGGACTGGGATGGCACTGGGAGGGACTGGGAATAGAGTGGGGGAGAAGGGGATGGGCTGGGGGGACACTGGGGAGAGAGTTGGGAGATGTGGGAGTGAAGTGAAAACGGCTGGGAATGGAGTGAGAGGGTCTGGGAGTGAAGTGATGGGGACTAGGAATGACTGGGAGTGACTGGGAAGGACTGGGAGTGACTGGTGTGGACTGGGAAGGAAGCTCTCGGGACTGGGAGGCTGAGTCGTGGTGAGGGAAGTCTTTGCTTTGGGTCTGCCTGGCAACTGGAGCGTCATCAGAGAGACGCGCTGGGATTGGCTGAGGGGCGGGAGTTCAGTGGCCCCAGCGGGGTGGAGACGCGGGGGGGCACTGGGAGAGACTGGGATGGACTGGGAGAAACTGGGATAAACTCGGAGAGACTGGAGGGGACTGGGGGGAACTGGGAGGGGTCTAAAGGCCACGGGACGGGCACAGGGAGGGCTGAGGGGTCTGGGGTGATTCCCAGGGAGGGTTTGAGGGGCTCCAGGGTCATTCCCGGGCCAGGGCCCGAGGGGACCCTCTCTGCCCCACGCTCACCTCTCCTCTCCACACTGAACGGGGCATTAACCTCGTAGTTGTTCCGGCAGATCGTGTCCACCTCATCCTGTCTGCGATCCAGCTCTTCCTTTTTGCTGTTCTTGTACTTGGCCTGGATCTCCCCAAGCGGGGTGTCTGCCACATAGACCCCCACATCGCTGTCGAAGTGCATGTACTGCTCCCGGTTGTAGATGTACCTCAGTATGAACTTCACCCGCTCGGTGCCGTTGATGAAGTGACACTCGCCCTTAAACATGTCCTGGAATACCCCTGTGTGTGCAGGACACGGGTCAGGGGGTGCCTCAGGGAACTGCTCCAAGGCTCAAGGGACACCCAGAGACCTCCAGGGTACCCCTCTGCCTGCTCTCCCACACCCTCTTGCCCCCCTCCCACTCCTTTCCCCCCACCCCGGAGACTCCCCTGCCCTCACTTTGGGGCTCCCACCCCCCTCCCACTCAGTCCGGGACTTCCACACCCCCCCCACTCACTTTTGGGGCTCCCCCCCCCTCTTTTCTCCCCTCTTTCCCCTCCTTTTCCACCCGACCCCCCCTGCCCATCCCCCCCGCTCACCCGAGAGCTCCTCGCCCGCAGCCGGGGGGGCTCCCAGCACCACCAGCACCGCCAGCACGGCCCCAGCTCCCCGCACACGCTCCATGCCCAGCGCCGGACAGCTGCTGACAGCCCCAAACCAGCCGGGTGGCGCCGTTTTGGGGGGTTTGGGGCGCGCTGGGCTTGGCTGAGGGCGCAGTTGGGGCCCTTTTTTCGAGGCGTCTTCCCGGCGACTGATGAGTCATCAGCGCGGCGCGCTGGGATTGGGCGCGGGCGGCGTGGGCGCTTTGGGATTGGCTGAGGGCCGTTGGGGCCCCCGCGGCAGCCCCGGGGCTGGGGGGTTCGGGGGGTCCGTGGGCTGCGGGGGAGGGGGGAGCTCAGGGCCCACCAAAAATGCCCAGCCAGGGCTCCCAAAGCTCAGGGCAACCCAAAAAGCAGCCATCCCGGGCTCCTGGGGCTCAAGTGAACCTTAAACAGAGGATAAAGTTGTCCCTGAGCTCACAGTTGCCCAAAACAAGAGGCAGATGGGGAACTGAGGGTACCCAATCCCCGGATTTTTGATTGTATCCAAATCCCTCTTATCCAAGACTTTTGAGGACATGGAGCTTCTCCGCATTTGGGGGCTTGGTCTGGTAGTGCCCAAATAACACTTTGACCAAGATTTTGGGGCTCTCCATAAACCCCCAGGGATGGACAGGGGGGTTAGAGATCCCCCCACTGCGGATCTGACCCCACCAGAGCCCCAGGGAACTGATCCAGGGCTCAAGGAAGACTGAGGGAGCCCCAGGGCACCCTGCCCCCAAATGGAGAACTGGAAAGGTCAAGAATAAAAAAGTCACCCCCCTCCATTCTTCAAGAAATGTTTAGACCTCTTTCCTAAAAGCATCCAGCACTCGGGTCACCCAGTTTTCTCTCTGACAAGGCTTTGCAGGGGCTGCTTGGGAAAGGGAAGCCCTGGGGCCCCAGTGCAGATGGTGGGGCTGCACTCTGGGGGGGTCGGCCTTTGGCTCTTGGCTTCCAGGGGCCCCCAGGAGTCAATGAGCCGGGCTGGGGACGAGGGGCAGGACTGGCTGGGATTGCCTCTGGGGCCTGGCCCAGAAAATGGAAGTGTCCCCATGGGGGCAGCTGGAAAGGGCCCAGGAAGGAAATGCTGCCCCAGCGCAGGCTGTGGCAGTGGGGAGTGTGCAGGGGGAGGAGGCTGGGCCAGAGCAGGGCTGGGCAAGAAGGGCCAAGCCGCGGGTGGGTTCTCCCCCGGCCCCCAGGGCCCAGCCCCTGATGGGAGGGCCTTGGGCAGGGCCTGGGGCGACTGCAGGAACCTCCGAGGCAGCCCAAGGGCCGTGCTTTTGGCAGCTGGGTCGACAGGCCCAGCTCTCTGCAAGAGAAGTTGAGGGCTCTGAGCCAGAGAGGGGCTGAGAGCCGGGTCCAGGCTTGGGAATGGCCGGGAGGGGAAAGGGATGTCTAAGAACAAGTCCCTCAGGAGAGGGAAGCAGAGAGGCTGTGTTTTGACCCCAGCACAAGGGTCTGCAGGGCAGAGCAGAGAATATCCCCCACGTGAGATTGTTGTGCATCCCTCCTTGCAGTTGTGACAGGCACTTCTCTTCAAAGGTCGTTCTGTGAGCGTCTTCTTGTTCTTTCCAGGTGGGATGCAAGCGGTGGGGGGGCCTTTGGCACCGGAGGGACGATGAGCAAGTTGAGCATTTTCCTGCCAGTCTGAATCAGATGTTAATTCTGGTGGGCTGTATCTTTGATGAATCTAAGCACATCCCTTGGCATTTGTTTTTTTTTCCGGGTGATTCGCAACCTGAGAAGCATCAGCAGAGTGGGAAGGAGGTCCCTGCAGTCAGAGGTCAGTGTAAAGGAAGCTGAGAGGGGAGCTTTGGTGAAAATGTTGCCCTCTGAGGGCATCCATCAGTTTGTGCCTTTGCCTCTGTGATACTGAAAAACCCAGTCCGAAGAACTGCTCAGAGACTTTGGATCTTTGAGCAGCAAAGGGATTTATTGCCGACGTCGGCAGCGAGCGTGGTTCGCACCACAGAGAACTTGGTTGAGAGTTTCACACAATATCGGGGTTGTATACAATTTTCATAAATGATTAAATATGATAAATCATATTCATCTGATCACAACATCTATCTATTCATATTAATAATGGGCAAAGCTCGGGCAGAGCTCAGGGGAGCTTCTCTTGGCCCTCAGTTCTGGGAGGGGTTTAGGTGAGTCTGGGGTCTCTGCTCCTCTCCATCAGTCCCCAGTGTCCCCATCCTGGTCCATCATGTTCCCACTCCATTCCTGGTGTTCCCATTCCCGGTGTTCCCATTCCCAGTGTTCCCATCCCATTCCTGATGTCCCCATTCCCAGTCCCTGGTGTCTCCAACCTGCTGCCGATGTCACCGTTCCCTTTCCTGGTGTTGCCATCCCAGTTCCTGCTCTCCCCAGGCTACTCCCAGTGTCCCCAGCGTGGTCCTCCAGGTCCCCATTCCCATTCCTAGAGTTCCCAACCCAGTTCTGTTTTCCCCATTCCCATTTCTGTGTGTCCCCATTCCCAGTTCCTGCTGTCCCCAACCTGCTCCCAATGTCTCCATTGCTATTCCTGGTGTCTCCATCCCATTCCTGATGACCCCAGCCTGTTCCAGTGTCCCCAACCTTCTTCTGGTTATCCCATCCTGCTCCTGGTGTCCCCATCCCTTTCCCCATTGTCTCCTGGTGTTCCCATTTCAATTCCTGATGTCTGCAACCTACTCCCAGTGTCCCCATCCCTGTCCCCAATGTCCCCATCCCAATCCCGACGTCCCCATTCCAAATCCTGGTGTCCCCAACATGGTCCCAGTGTCCCCATCCGTGTCCCCAATGTCCCCATCCCAGCCCCCCTGTCCCCATTCCCAGTTCTGGTTCCCACAGAGGAACTGCCGGATGCCAGAGGAGGGAGCCAGGATTTATTGCCCAAAGCAGGAGATTTTCACACCCAAATTAAAGCCTCAGGAATAATTGTGGTCCTGGGTTTCACACGGGAAAAAGCAGGAAGTTGATCCATCGGGAAGAGCCGCAGAGGGGTCGGGGTGGGTGGGAGCAGCGGGATGAGCTCTGCCAGCAGCTCCTGCCTTTCCACAGGGAGAGGGAAGGGGTGGATCCAGATCCGGGATCGCTCAGGCCGTGATTCCTGCTGGGATGAGAGCGGGGAAAGGAGTCACCATGTCCCTGTTCCCATCCCAGGGGATGGAGCCGGCTGTGGAGCCCAGGGAGAGTAGGAACCTCTCCAGAATCCCACCTGATCCTGCTCTGCCCATCCCACCCCAATCCCACTCCATCCATCCCACCCCAATCCCAGTCCAGAATCCAGCCCTGATCCCAGTCCACAATTCCACCTGATCCTACTCTGGAATCCTGCCCTGAGCTGCAATCCCCTTCCAATCCCGCTCCAGCCATTAGGCCCCCATTCCCCTCTGGAATCCCGGCATCCATCCTGGGATCCCTGCACAGAGGATCTGGATCCACACACGCTGCTGGGACTCACTGGTGGGCGCGGGGTCGTATCCATTCCCCTCCCTCTTCCCTCTGGAAAGAAAGTGGGATCAGCACCCGTGGCACAGGATCCCCGGAATGCTGCCGGGCGGATCCGTGCCCCTTGCCGACCCCCATCCCGGGAGTTACCGGATCGGAGCTTCCAGACACCGACTGCCACGAGGCCGATGATGATGATGATGGCAGCGATGACGGACACAGTGTCCTAGTTAGAACAGCTGGGACCGATTCCTCACTGGATGGGTGTAACCCAAAAGTGTGTATTCTATGGCCTTCCATGCCATTTTCCCAGGAACTGTTGTCGGGGGGGGGGGGCTGCGAGGTGGGGGGGTGTCCCTGTCCTCATATCCTTTTATGGAATTCCCTGCTCTGAGGGAAGAACTAAGCATCCTTTTATGGAATTCCCCGCTCTGAGGGGAGGACTGACCATTCCTACCTGAACTGGAGAATATATAAACCTGGAGTTTCAGAACCTTTCCACCACTCGTGGGATCGAGAGGAAGGCTGCAGCTCATCGCTCTCAACCAGACTGAGACCACCGCCCTCAACTGGACTGCAATCACCACTCTTGACCAGACTGCAACAGTTCTCCCACCAGCAGGTTTTTTTCTCCTCTCCTCTTTTTTTGGACTCGGAGCGGGGGGGGCGAGGCAAGGAAAACCACTTTGTTCATGCCCCAGGGTGCTGGGTTATACATTTGGGTTTTGTGGGTTAAAATCAATTGCTTGTCTGTATAATCAGACTTATTGGGCAAGGGGGGCCCAAGAGGGGCCCAAGGGGGGCCCAAGGGGGCTGGTCCAGGGGGGGAAGGGCTGCAGGGGGCGGATCCCGGAGGAGGAAACCCGCCAAAAGCGGCGGCCCAGCCGAGGGAGGAGCCGAGCGGGAGCACAAAGAAGAGCAGCCAAAAGGTCCTGGCGGTGGCTGGGCAATGGCGGGGGGGGTGAGAGCGGTTTGGGGGCCCCCGTGAGAGCCGGGGGGGAACCCCGGTAGCCGCGGAGTGGGGAGAGCGGAGAGGGGCGATCCCGGAGCTGGGGGACCCCCGGAATGCTGGAGGGGGGGGAGCAGAGAGGGAGCGCCGGGCCCCTTAAGCGGGGGTCCCGGAGAGGGGGACGGCCTTGGAGTGTGGAGAGGAGGGGGGGCCTTGAGGCGGGGTGGGAGCCGAGAGCGCCAAGAGGTTTGCGAGGGTGGGAGCCGAGAGAGGAGGGCCGGCCGGCCCCGGGAGGCAGAGTGGGGAGAAGTGAGCCCTGGGACCCCCCTGGCAACACTCAAGGGGACCCCGGAGAGTGGGAACCCCCTGGAGCCGCGGGACCCCCGGCAACCCGGAGAAGGGGGACCCCCAATGCAGGCAGAAGTGCCATCAGACCAGACAGGGGGGAGCCCCCTAACCCCAGAGAGCAGAGAGGGGGAACTCCTGGGAGGGGAATTTGGGCTGAATGTTGTTGTTTTAGGGGTTTTTATGGACACAAGATGCCCGGTGAGTCCTAGAACTGGACTTGGGCAGGAGGAACCCCCAAGGCAACGCGCTCAACCCTTGTTTCCCCCCCCCCCCCCATCAGGATTTCTGCTTCCCAAAGCTTGGGCGGATGGAGGAGGAGGCTGCGAGGAAGAGGAAGATGCCTTGGGCCCCCCAGGCAGGTGAGGAGGAAGTCAGTGCCCCTTTGGGTGGGTCTTTTGTCTTTTGTGGCCGTCCTGCTGGGGCCGGAGTTGGGGGGATGTCCTTGGGCTTCCCTGTGGGCCGGAGGCAAATCCCCTGCGTGTCCTTGTTGGTTCCTGCCCCAGGCCCCGAGGTGAGGCCGGAGAGCGCGGAGGACAAATCCCCCCGGCAGAGCCTGGTGGGAGAGGCCGTTTTGAAGGGCTCCCCGGCGCAGGAAGGCAGCGGGGAGGAAAAGGGCCGGAGATGCCCCTGCAGGAGGGGCTCCAAAGCCAGCCCAGGGGGCTGTGAGGAGGAAAGAGCCAGCGTGTGCCGGGAAGGCGGCCGGAGCTTGAGGTGGAGCTGCGAGCTGGTGGTCCCTGAGCAGCCTCCCAGCAGGGAGAAACCCTTCAGGTGCTTGGAATGTGGGAAGAGCTTCAGCAAGAGATCCAACCTCCTCAGCCACGAGCACATCCACAGTGGGGAATGGCCCTACAAGTGTGGGGAGTGTGGGAAAAGCTTCAGGCAGAGCTCCCACCTCCACACCCACCGTCGCATCCACAGTGGGGAAAGGCCCTACGCATGTGGGGAGTGTGGGAAGAGCTTCAAACTGAGTTCCCACCTTCTCAGCCACCAGATGATCCACACTGGGGTACGGCCCTACACGTGTGGGGAATGCGGGAAGAGCTTCAATGACCGCTCCACCCTTCACAACCACCGTCGCATCCACAGTCGACAAAGGTTCTACATGTGTGAGGAATGTGGGAAGAACTTCCATCAGATCTCCACCCTGCTCCGACACCAGATGATCCACAGTGGGAACGGCCCTACACGTGTGCAGAGTGTGGGACAGCTCCACCCTCTACACCCACCATCACATCCACATCAGGGAGAGGCCTCACAAGTGTGGGGAGTGTGGGAAGAGCTTCAGGGACAGCTCTGCCTTGACCTCCCACCAACGGACCCACCGGTAAGAGAAGCCCCGAGTGCCCCGACTGCGGGAAGAGCTTCGGCCGCTGCTCCAACTCCATCAGCCATGGGAGGACCCGCGTTGGATGATCCACAGGGACCCCCGTTGGGCACAGCCCTGGTGTGCTGGTTTAAAGGTAAACCAGCAGGGGAAATGACAGCGGTGACACCTAGAATGGGATGGAACACCTGGAATGGGAATGAGAATGCCTGGGATGGGAATGGGGACATCAGGAATGGGATGGGGACAATAGCAATGGGATGGGAACACCAGGAATGGGAATGGGAACACCTGGAATGGGAATTGGGACATTGGGAGCAGATTGGGGACACTAGGAATGGGAATGGGGGCAGCAGGAATGGGAATGGGGACACGTGGAACGGGGAAGGAACACCTGGAATGGGAATGGGAACACCTGGAATGGAAATGGGGACACCAGGAATGGCAACACCTGGAATTGGAATGGAGACACCTGGAATGGGAACACCAGGAATGGGAATGGGAACACCTGGAATGGGGACACCAGGAATGAGAATGGGAACACCTGGAACTGGAAAGGAAACACCTGGAGTGGGAACACCTGGAATGGGAATAGGAACACCTGGAATAGGAATGGGGGTAGCAGGAATGGGAATGGAAACAACTGGAATGGGAATGGGAACACCTGGAATGGGAATGGGAACACCAGGAATGGAAATGGGGACACCTGGAATTGGAATGGAGACACCTGGAATGGGAACACTAGTAATGGGAATGGGAACACCAGGAATGGAAATGGGGACACCAGGAATGGGAATGGGAACACCAGGAATTGGAATGGAGACACCTGGAATTGGAATGGGAACACCTGGAATGGAAATGGGGACACCAGGAATGGGAATGGGAACACCTGGAACTGGAATGGAGACACCTGGAATGGGAATGGAAACACCTGGAATGGCAATGGGAACACCTGGAATGGAAATGGGGACACCAGGAATGGAAATGGGGACACCAGGAATGGGAATGGGAACACCAGGAATTGGAATGGAGACACCTGGAATTGGAATGGGAACACCTGGCATGGGAATGGGGACACCAGGAATGGGAATGGAAACACCAGGAATTGGAATGGAGACACCTGGAATTGGAATGGGAACACCTGGAATGGAAATGGGGACAGCAGGAATGGGAATGGGAACACCTGGAACTGGAATGGAAACACCTGGAATGGGAATAGGAACACCTGGAATGGAAATGGGGACACCTGGAATTGGAATGGGAACACCTGGAATGGAAATGGGGACACCAGGAATGGGAATGGGAACACCTGGAACTGGAATGGAAACACCTGGAGTGGGAACACCTGGAATGGGAATAGGAACACCTGGAATGGGAATGGAAACACCAGGAATTGGAATGGAGACACCTGGAATTGGAATGGGAACACCTGGAATGGAAATGGGGACACCAGGAATGGGAATAGGAACACCTGGAACTGGAATGGAAACACCTGGAGTGGGAACACCTGGAATGGGAATAGGAACACCTGGAATGGAAATGGGGACACCTGGAATGGGAACACTAGTAATGGGAATGGGAACACCTGGAATGGAAATGGGGACACCAGGAATGGGAATGGGAACACCAGGAATTGGAATGGAGACACCTGGAATTGGAATGGGAACACCTGGAATGGAATTGGGGAAACAAGGAATGGGAATGGGAACACCTGGAACTGGAATGGAAACACCTGGAGTGGGAACACCTGGAATGGGAATAGGAACACCTGGAATGGGAATGGGGGCACCAGGAATGGAAATGGGGACACCAGGAATGGAAATGGGGACACCTGGAATGGGAATTGGAACATTGGGAATGGGAATGGGAACATCGGGAGCAGGTTGGGGACACCAGGAATGGGAATGGGATCACCTGGGATTGGAATGGGAACACCTGGAATGGGAATGGGAACATTGGGAGCAGACTGAGCACACCAGGAATTGGCAGGGGGACACCTGAAATGAGAATGGGAACACCTGGAATGGGAATAGGGAAAACAGAGGTGGGATGGGAACACCTGGAATGGGAATGGGGACAATAGGAATGGGAATGGAGACACCTGCAATATGAATGGGAACACCAAGAACTGGGAATGGGGAAAACAGGAGTGGGATGGGAACACCAGGAATGGGAGGAGCGACAATAGGAATGGGAATGGGGACACCTAGAATGGGATGGAACACCTGGAAAGGGAATTGGAACACATGTAATGGGAATGTGGACACCTGGAATGGGATGGGAACAACTAGAATGGGATGGGAACACCTGGAACAGGAATGCAAACCCGTGGAATGGGAATGGGAACAGCCGGGCCCGGGCTGTGTCCCTGGGGAAACAGGAGGCCAGGCCCAAAAGAGTTAACTAAGAAATTGGGGCCTGCTAACAAGCTACCAACATCCAAGAGCATCTGTGCTCGTTCTGTTCTACTGACTGGAGCAAAGCTTCAGAGAATAGTACAGGAACATGTCCTAGGCCTCGAGGGGATAAATTAGAGAGACAGCAGGATCAGGGAGACATTGGAATAGGAGGAATAGGCCGGGAGCCAGGGCTTTTTCCAAGCTTCAGTGAGCGGGTCAAGAAGAATGGAAGAGAAGGAAGGTCAAGCTGAGGAAGATGAGTTGAAGCCCCCAGAGCCATGGAGGAAGAGTGGAAGTACCCTCAGGATTGAGGGCCAAGAGAAACACCACCCCAAGCCCCGCCTGAGCTCCACCTCTACTCCGCCTGTTATTAATATGCATCGATAGATGTTGTAATCACTTGAATATGCATTTAATCCCAGCTGAAGATTGGATAAAAATGCTGATTTTGTGTGAAGCCTTCGAGCAAGTTTGTCCAGCGCCAGCTGGCTTGCTCCCAACGTTGAATAAACAAATACCTTGCTGCTTAAAGATAAAAAAGTCTCTGAGCAGTTTCTCGGACCGATTTTTCACATTCAGCGCCCAGTCAGTCCCAGGATGATCCCAGTCACTCCTGGTCTCTCCCAGTTGCTCCCAGTTTCCTCCATGTGGTCCCACTCATTCCCAGTTGCCCCCAGAAGCTTCCAGCATGATCCCAGCTGCTCACAACCACTTCCAGTCATCCCCATTGCACTCCCACTTGCTCCCAGTATGATCCCAATCACCTCCTGCATGATCCCACTCACTCCTGGTTTGATCCCAGGATGACCCCTGTCACCCTCAGTGTGGTCTCAGTTGCTCCCAGCATGGGTCAAGCTTCTCCCACCGTGATCCCAGGATGATCCCAGTTGTCCCCATCATGGTCCCAGTTGCTCCCAGTTGCCCCTAGCACAGATCCAGTCACTCCAAGTATGATCCCAGTCTTCCCGCATTACAGTCCCAGTGAATCCCAGTTGCTTCTCTTGTAGATCCAGTCACTCACAGTTCCTTCCAGTTGCCCCCAACCTGGTCCTAATTTCCCTTCACGTAGTCCCAGTCAATCCCAGTATGGTCCCAGTCACCCCCACCATGGTTGCAGACACTCCCAGTATATCCCAGTAGAGCCCTCAGCATGCTCCTAGTCCTTCCCAGTCACTCCCAGATGCCCCAGTAACATTCCAGTTTCCACCAGTATGATCCCAGTGACTCCAAGGCACTCCCACTGTATCCTATGTGGCCTCCAGTTGCTCCCAGTAGCCCTCAGTGTGGTCCCAGTTGCTCCCAGTATGATCCCTGTTGCCCCAGTTCTGGTCCTGGAGGGTCCCAGTGTGCTCAGATCCTGTTCCCGGGGGGTCCTGCTGGGTCCCAGTCCTGGTCCCGGTGTATCCTGGTGTCCCGGTCCATCCCAGTCAGTCCCAGTCTGTCCCAGTCTGTCCCAGTCCATCCCAGTCCATCCCAGTCAGTCCCAATCCATCCCAGTCCATCCCAGTCCATCCCAGTCCGTCCCAATCCATCCCAGTCTGTCCCAGTCCATCCCAGTCAGTCCCAATCCATCCCACTCCATCCCAGTCCATCCCAGTCCATCCCAGTCCTTCCCAGTCTGTCCCAGTCCATCCCAGTCTGTCCCAGTCCATCCCAGTCCCTTCCCAGCCGTTTCCCAGGTCCTGCCCCCCCGCCCCCCAAGATGCTGACGGGGTCGGGGCTCCGTCTTTGGCTTCGTCTCCCTGGGCCTGCCTGGAATGAAGGGGCCGCTGGGACACTGCGGGACCTCCTGAGACCAAAGGAACCCCGGGAGAATTTGGATACTCCTGGAATCAAGGCACAACTGGGACACTGCAGGGCCCTATGGAAAAAAAGGAACCTTGTGACACTGCGGAATTCCTGGAATCCAGGGGCCTTTGGGACATGGGGGCCTCATGGAACCAAAGGAACCCTGAGGTGTTTCAGAAGGTCATGGAATCAAGGGGCCACTGGGACACTGCAGGGCCTCTGGGAATTAAAGGAACACTGGGACACTGGGGCAGGACATCCCCCTGCAATGGCACCAAGACAATGCCCCATTTGCAAAGGGGTCAGTGCTGAGCTGAGAGGGGGCCAGGCCAAGGCAGGAGATGTTGGATCCTGTCGGACGAGGGAAGAATGAGACCCTCAATATGAGAATCAGCAAGCTTGGTTTATTGATCATTGCTAACAGCTTAATATATGCTTTATAATTAGTTCATACATATTGCAAAAGCTAAGCTCATTATTGGTTCTGCTTAAATGTTGATCTCACCTCTTACTCATTTCTTTGTTGACACAGGTGGTACTCAGTTGCTTTTTGTTTTGCTAATCACAATGTCCTGTTTACCAGCCAGCTAACAGGGTACAAGGGCACTGTAACCTCCTATCTAAGATGTTCCCACGGCCTGGGCAAGCCGTGTTCTATAGCCAATTCCCTACAAATACCCCCGTTTTTTTATTCTGGGCCAACAATGTTTTCTCTGTTATAGCACTTACACATTTAGCAATACAAGAAAAAACAATATGAACTATTACTAAAATTACAACAATTGTCAACAACCATCATAGGCTTTTCTTTAACAAAACTTAAAACTTATTCAGACATGGAACCAAAAATAGATTGAAGCTACAAGTCTATAGGACTAGTTGTTACTGTTACTTTCTTTGTGTGTTCTACTGTTTCACTCAGGCTCTACAGTTCTTTTGTGTACAGGCTAGGCAGTTTGTGCCAGCTGGACAAGTCGTGGCTTTGATAAACACTTAATCTAGATTGAAATAATCCCAACATAAAACAGGTTTGAGTCCCATTACCACTTGTGTTATGTGCAGACAGTGATCCCATTAAATCTAACTCTTGGGGATCTTTTGCCAGAGTAAGACCTCGAGGGTTAGTACTAAAATAGACAGTACAAGCACGACGATGTGCTGGTTTAAAAGTTAACCAGCAGGGGGAATGAACTCAACTCAAAGGAGAGATTATAAGTCAGAATAGCAATTTATTAAAATAATACAGGAAGTACAATAATACAAACAAACAATTGGTCTCAACCCACAAAAACCCAAATGTATAACCCAGTACCCTGGGGCATGAACAAAGTGGTGTTCCTTGGGCCCCGTTTGAGTCCAAAGTAAAGGGAGAGGGGAAGAACCTGCTGGTGGGAGAGCTGCTGCAGTCTGGCCAGAACTGGTGATCGCAGTCCAGTGGTGGTCTAAGTCTGGTTGAGAGCGATGAGATGCAGCCTTCCTCTGGATCCCACCAGTGGGTTGAAAAATGTTCCAAAACTCCAAGATTATATATCCTCCAGTTCAGGCAGGAATGCTTGGTACTCCCCTCAGGGCGGGGAGTTTCACAAAGGGTGTGAGGACAAAAACATCCTCCTATCTCACAGGTCTCTTAACACCTAGTTTATAGCCTGAGGAGTCAGGCTCTATGGGCAGAGGGTGCGAATAGTCTATTGACAACAATAGTCTAGTTTCTGGGAAATGACATGGAAGGCTATAGAATACAGTTTTGGGTTACACCCACCATGATGAACTGATCTCAGCTGTCCTAACTAGGACAAGAGTAGACAGCACAGTGGCTCTGTAAACACTGATCTTTGTGCTTTTCTTCAGGTGTTTATTTCGCCAAACTCATTATGGAGTTTTCCACAAGCTCTCTATGCCTTTGCTAACCTGTTGTCCATCTCTCCGTCAATCTCACCATCCGAGGAGATGAGGCTCCCTAGGTAATTAAACTGCTGGACTGATTTGAGCTCTGATTGACCAATGGTGATGTGGGGATGATGGAAGACTTCCTGAGGTGCAGGTTGATGGAGAACTTCTGTCTTCTTTAAGCTGACTTCCAGCCCAAAGAACTCAGCAGCCTCAGCAAAGCAGGATGTTAAACGCTGCAGAGCTGCTTCTGTGTGAGCGACGAGGGTGTCGTCATCAGCATAAAGCAGCTCCTGGACAAGATGGTTTAAGGTCTTGGTGTGGGCCTTCAGTCGCCTTAGGTTGAAAGGGCTTCCATCAGTACGGTATCGGATGTAGATCCCGTCCTGATCATCGAGGTCTGCCGTGGCCCTTTGGAGCATCCTGCTGGAAAAGATTGTGAATAGGGTTGGAGCGAGAACGCAGCCTTGTTTCACACCATTGGTTATTAGAAAGGGCTCAGAAAGTGCATTGCCATATCTGACTTGGCCGTGCTGATCCTCATGGAGTGAGATGATCATTTTAAGGAACTTGGGGGGACAACCTAAACGTTCCAAAATCTGCCACAGACCTTTTCTGCTCACAGTATTGAAAGCCTTGGTGAGGTCAACAAAGGTTCCATAGAGACCTTTGTTCTGTTCCCTGTACTTCTCTTGCAGTTGTCTGAGAACAAATCCCATGTCTGTGATGCTCCTGTTGCTCTGAAACCACATTGGCTTTCAGGGAGAATTCCTTCTGCTATAGCGGGTTTTAGTCTGTTCAAAAGTATTCTTGCCAGGATTTTGCCAGCAATGGAGAGCAGAGTAATACCCTGGTAGTTTGAGCAGTCTGATTTAGTACCTTTCTTCTTATATAGAGTGATGATGACTGCATCACGAAGGTCTGATGGTAGTTTGCCTAGTTCCCAATAGCATAGTAAGAACCTGTGAAATTTAGCATGGAGTGCAAGGCCCCCATGTTTCCAGACTTCAGGTGGAATTCCATCAACCCCAGCTGCATTGCAGATTTTCACCTGCTGTATGGCCTTGAGGGTCTCTCCTAAAGTGGGGGCAGTATCCAATTCATACTTTACTGGTTGTTGTGAGATGGACTGAATGGCTGAGTCTTGGATTACACGGTCGGTACTGAAAAGGGTCTGTGAGTGTTCAGATCATCAATTCAGAATGGAGGTTGTATCTGTTAGAAGCGTTTGACCATCAGTGCTGAGAATCAGGGCAATAGACAATGGATGATGGACAAGTTCTGGGCCATGGCCATTTGGTAGAAAAACAAAGGAAAAGTTTAAGGCCTGCCATACTTCAGTGGTCAGAGACCTGGCAGAGAAATCTATTTTTGAGACCTGGACACCAAGAAGGCAGAATTTCTAAACCACAAAGACCCTTAGAGAAACCAGAGATGAAGACAAAACTAACACAGACAGTTACTGAGGCTCTCCCTGTCCAGGGAAAAGACAAGAAAAGGACAAAAAATGTGGACTAAGTATCATGCAAAGTGAGAAATCAAGAGCCAATAGAAGAGAGAATAAGAATTCCTGCAGAGAACTGGTAAACCAATGGACAGGAATTCCTTTGTTTGCTAAAATGTAGAAATAGTAAAAGTTTTGAGAACTGATGTACAGGTGTTAGAGAGCAATTCCTGTGTCCCTTCAGCGCTGAATGAAGTAGGGTCACCTCTGGAACCCAACCAACTGCTCAGAGATTTTATTCCGTGGCTTTCGCTGACGGTTTCTGGGGACCCAGATGAGACAAAGCAGCGCCGACAGGGCAGAGCAGAGGAATCATTGGCCCTGCAGCGTGTACCAAAGGAGTTTTGGGGAGATCTTCCAATTCCCTGGTCTGGAGAGTTCACCACGCCTTCTTTTGTGAGAAAAAGAACAGGCCATGAATTTTGGGTACTTGATTTTAAGGCCTTTTGCCTGCACATAAGGCACAGCAATGGGAAGGACGCAGCGTGAGGCTGAGAGGTTTCTGTCATGGTTTGTGGGCTTGGGTGAGATTGGACCATAATTACAGGACACCTGTAAAATCTGGGCTTTGGGAAAGGTTGGGGAGGGTTGGGAAAGGTGTTCAAAGGGTGGTTTTGCCTGAGGTGTTAAACATGGGAGCGGGTCTGTCTTCCCAGTTCTCAAGAGAAGAGATCCCAGAAAGCTCCCCTGCAGGTTGTGTTTTAAGGAACAGGAGAAGAGACCGAGGGTAAGGGGTTTCTTTCCTGGAGGGAAGGGCTGTCGTTCACTTGCAGGAGCCCTGCGCTGAAATTGCCAGTCTGACTGCCCAAACTGAACACAGCTGAAGATTCCTGCCAGACAAAAAGTGTCAGGACAGAAAGCTCTTGCTGCCCATGGAGTGCCCAGGGTGTCCCCCCAACTGCATGTGAAACCCAAAGGTTCCAGGCTTTGTTTCCTGGGGGAAAGGCCGTGACATCCCAAAGAGTCCCGTGGCAGACAGGTGGGGCTGCACTGTGGGGGTGTGAGGTGTTGGTTCTTTGGTTTCCAGGGGCTATTCCAGAATGGAGAGGACAGGCTGTGACATCACAAAGGGGCCCATGGCACACGGGTTGGGCTGCATTCTGACCTTGTGGGGTGTTGGTTCTTTGGTTGCCAGGGCCCATTCCGGAATGGAGAGGACAGGCTGTGACACCACAAAGGAGCCCTTGGCACATGGATGGGGTTGAACTGTCACATGGTGGGGGCTTGGTTCTTTGGTTTCCAGAGGCTATTCCGGAATGGAGAGGATAGGCCAGAATGGATAGGACAACAAAAGGGCCCAAAGCACATGGCTTGGCCTGCACTATGGTGTGGGGTGTTGGTTCTTTGGTTGCCAGGACCTATTCTGGAATGGAGAGGACAGGCTGTGACAAGAAGTGCCTGTCAGAACTGCAAAGATGGGCGCAAAAGAACCTTCTGTGGGCATATTCTCTGCTCTGCCCTGCACATCTTTGTGCTGGGGTCAAAACTCAGCCTCTCTGCTTCCCTCTCCTGAGGGACTCGTTCTTAGACATCCCTTTCCCCTACGCTCCTTTCAAAAGCCCTCCTGGCAATTCCCAAGCCTGTACCAGGCTCTCATCCCCTCTCTGGCTCAGAGCCCTCAACTCATCTTTCAGAGAGCTGGGCCTGTCAACCCACCGTCCCTTTGGCTGGCTGTATTGGGGAGGGGTTCGGATCATACTGAAGCTGAAACCACGACACCATTGAAAGCTCAACAAAACTGATCTTCATTAGCAAGAGGTGGCCAACAAAACGAACACACTCAAAGGAGAGGAAGGAAGAGAGAAATAAGCCCCCAGCATGACCTCCCCCAGTCACCCAGCTGTTGCCCATAAAGTTCTCTCACTGACCTAGAATGCCTGTAATTACCAATGGCAGAAGCTGCATCCTTGGAGAGTCAGTAAGTTCACAAACTGGCAGGTGTCCCTGCCAAAGGCAACGGTGTCCTTGATGTGGAGCTTGTTCCCCTCCAAAAAAAGAGCTATCTGCTTTTATACAATTAATTGAGTCCCCTCAACCTCGGCAGGTGTGGCCAGCACCGCCCAGCCAGAGCCCTCAGTCCCACCCCTTGGTGATGTCAGTGCATCTCTTCTGCGCACGCGGGGCTTTCCCTGCGCTTGTTTATCTGTACTAGGGGGAATTTGTGCTGAAACTTTTGGTCTGTGTTTGGCCCCAGCCACCTGCAGGAGTTTATATTCTCCCTGCCAAGTTCAATGATACAACAGTGAATTCATCCATGGAGGAAGAACTTGTGTATAAACTGTTTAATTGGTGTTCTGTGATTGGCCAGTTGTCCTCCAAAGCTGCTTGAAGGAGAGATTGAGGAGGAGGATGAGGAAGGCTCGTCCCCAGACTCAATTAAGAAAGACCCCCAAAACACACTGTGTGTGTGTGAGGGGATTTCCCAAGTTCTCAGGTGCACAGAAGGGATGCACTGACATAACCGGGGTGGGACTGAGGGCCTCGGGCTGGGCGGTGCTGGCCACTCCTGGGAGGCTGTGGCCACTCAGTTAATTGTATAAAAAGCAGATAGTGCTTTCTTGGGGAGAGCTAACTTCACACCAAGGACAACGTTGCCTTTGGCAGGGACACCTGCCAGTTTGTGAACTTACTGACTCTCCAAGGATGCAGCTTCTGCTCTGGGTAATTATAGGCCTGCTAGGTCAGTAAGAGAACTTTATGGGCAACAGCTGGGGAACTGGGGGCTTATTTCTCTCCTCCTTCCTCCCTTTTGGGTTTTTCGTTTTGTTGGCCACCTCTTGGTAATAAATATTGGTTTTTGCTAAGTTTTTAATGGTGTCTTGGTTTCGAGTTTCAGTATGGTTTTGAACCCTCCCTAATACAATCAGGAACAGCGTGGCCAGCAGGTCCAAGGAAGTGATTCTTCCCCTGGACTCAGCACTGGTGAGGCCACCCCTGGAGTGCTGTGTCCAGTTCTGGGCCCTCAGTTCAGGAAGGATATTGAGGTCCTGGAGCAGGTCCAGAGGAGGGCAACGAGGATGGGGAAGGGGCTGGAGCACAAGTCCTATGAGGAGAGGCTGAGGGAGCTGGGGCTGTTCAGCCTGGAGAAGAGGAGGCTCAGGGGAGACCTCCTCAGTCTCTACAACTCCCTGACAGAGGGTTGTAGCCAGGTGGAGGTTGGTCTCTTTTCCCAGGCAGCGATCAGTAAGACAAGAGGGCATGGTCTCAAGTTGTGCCAGGGGAGGTTTAGGTTAGATATTAGAAAGAATTTCTTTCCAGAGAGGGTGGTCAGACGTTGGAATGGGCTGCCCAGGGAAGTGGTGGATTCCCAGTCCCTTTTAAAAAGAGACTGGATGTGGCACCAGTGCCATGGTTGAGTAACTGCAGCGGTGTTGGATCAAGGGCTGGACTTGATGATCTCAGAGGTCCCTTCCAACCCAGCTGATTCTATGATTCTATAAGGAACTCGTGTTCACAGAAGCAGCAAAGCAGGCAAAGGTGGGGTGTTACAGAATCCCAGAATGAAAGAATGTGCGAGTTGGAAGGGACCCCACAGGGATCATCAAGTCCAACCCTCAGCCCTGCCCAGGCCCATCCCCAAGAGTCACAGCCTGTGCCCCAGAGGATCATCCAAACTCTGCTGGAGCTCTGTCAGCCTTGGTGCTGTGCCCACTGCCCCGGGGAGCCTGTTCAGTGCCAACCACCCTGGGGGGGAAGAACCTCTTTCTAACATCCAACCTGAGCCTGCCCTGACACAACTCCAGGCCATTCCCTGGGGGCTGTCCCTGGTCCCCCCAGAGCAGAGCTCAGGGCCTGCCCCTCCTCTGCCCCTCTGAGGAAGTTGGAACTGCCATGAGGTCTCCCCTCAGTCTCCTCTTGTGCAGCTGAACACCCCAAGTGCCCTGAGCTGCCCCTCCTAAGGCTTCCCCTGCAGAGCCTTCCCCATCCTGGTGGCCTCCTTTGGACACTCTCGACTGGCTCAATCTCTTCCTTCCATTGTGTCCCCCCCGAGTGCCCCACTATTGAGGTGAGGCCGCTCCAGGGCAGAGCAGAGCGGGACAATCCCCTCCCTGGCCCGGCCATGCTGGGCCTGATGCCCCCAGGACAGGGTTGTCCCTCCTGGCTGCCAGGGCACTGCTGACTCCTGGCCAAGTGGGCACCCCCAGGACCCCCAGGGCCCTTTCCCAGCACTGCTCTCCAGCCTCTCATTCCCACTCTGTCCCCACATCTGGGGTTGCCCATCCCAGGGGCAGAATCCGGCCCTGCCCCTTGTTGAACTTCCATGGGGGGTGATTCCCAGCCCTGGGATCTGTCCAGGTCTCTCTGCAGGGCCTCCCTGCCCTCCAGGGACTCAGCAGCTCCTCCCAGGTTGGGGTCATCTGCAAACTTGCTCCGTGTCCCTTCCAGTGCTGCGCCCAAGTCACGGATGGAGATGTTGGAGAGCACAGGGCCCAGATGGAGCCCTGGGGAACCCCCCTAGTGACCCCCATCTGATGTCCCCCAGTCACTGCCACCCTCTGTGCCCGACCCGGGAGCCCATTGCTCGCCCAGCACAGGGTGTGTTTATCCAGCTCTGGGCTGGACACTTTGTCCAGAGGGATCTGGGCACGGACACTATGGGAAGCTTCACTGAAACCCAAGAAGGTCCCATCAACTGCCTTCCCTTGATCAGCCAGGGGGTGATGTTGTCATAAAGTAACTCAGGTTTGATCAGCAGGCCTTTCCTCTGGGGAAGCCGTGCTGGCTGTGATACCCCACAGCAGGGTGGGAGCTCAGGGGCCACCCCAGACCCCCCTTTTCCCACCTTTTCCCCTGTGGCCACTGCAGCACTGGCTGTTGGGTGGAGGGGAACCCCCCATCAGCCCCCCAGGGATGGACAGGGGGTTTGGGGACCCCCCAGTGCAGATCCAACCCCCCCAGAGCCCCAGGGAACTGCTCCAGGGCTCAAGTGATGGGGACACCAGGGGACCCCCATGGGACTCCTCTTCCTGCTGTCCCACCCCCGTTTTCTGCCCCTCTCCCACCCCTTTCCTATGGTCTCCCCAGCCCCCAGACCCCCTCTGCACTCAGTTGGGGTCTCCCGTCCCTCTCCCAATAACTTTGGGGTCCCAACACCCCTTACACTCAGTTTTGGGGCTCTCAGCCCACCACTTTTCCCTTCTCTCCCACCCCTTTCCTATTGTCCCACTAAACCACAGCTTCCCTGTGCTCCCTTTGGGGGTCCCACCCCTTTGGCCCCTCAGCTGAAGGGGTCCCACGCCCCCTTTTTCCCACCTTTTCTCCCCTTTCCTGCTCCCTTTTCCCCATCCCCCTGTGGCAGGGGGAGTTCAAGGCTCAGACAAAGTTGATGGGAGAAGTCCTGCCCTGGAGTCCCGAGGTGCAGAACGGACTCCCTGGCTTTCTAAACTCTGCTCCCAGAGGAGCCTGGGGGCAGCTGGATCCAATCTCAGCCTTGGGTTATGCCAATGCTTTGAATTTAAGGAATTATAGAGATGGGATTGAACCAGTTTTGTCCCACAGGTTTTAATGATGGAAAAGCAGATATATTTATATCAATGAACTACTTATTACTAATAATGATCAGACAAAAGGACTAAACCAGAATTATTAATTACACAACATACACACTAAAACTACCAGTAGTACAGGATAAGATATGACAGGGCAATACACTAAAGCAATTGTTGAAGCAATTCTACTAAAGGTGGCAAACAAGCAAGAATTCTTAATTAGAGATGGATGGAACTCCCCCAGAGCAGCGCTCGTGGGGAGATCTCTGCTCTCAACCTCCAGCAGTGACCTTGGGGGGGTCCCCAGCCAAGGCAGGAATCTCCACACACCCCCAAGAAGGGTTCTGTTGGAAGAACCTGCCCCTGGGAAAGGGGACTGGCCCTTTCTGGTAGAAACCCAAGGACTGACAGGCCTTGGACTCCAGGGGTTCCCTCACCATCAGGGGCTTCATTTGGGGTGAAACCAGTCTGGGGTCCAACATCTCCTGCCTTGGCCTGGCCCCCTCTCAGCTTAGCACTGACCCCTTTGCAAATGGGGCATGGTCTTGGTGCCATTGCAGGGGGATGTCCTGCCCCAGTGTCCCAGTGTTCCTTTAATTCCCAGAGGCCCTGCAGTGTCCCAGTGGCCCCTTGATTCCATGACCTTCGGAAACACCTCAGGGTTCCTTTGGTTCCATGAGGCCCCCATGTCCCAAAGGCCCCTGGATTTCAGGAATTCTGCAGTGTCACAAGGTTCCTTTTTTTCCATAGGGCCCTGCAGTGTCTCAGTTGTGCCTTGATTCCAGGAGTATCCAAATTCTCCCGGGGTTCCTTTGGTCTCAGGAGGTCCCGCTCGAAGGCTTCACACAAAATCAGCATTTTTCTACAATCTTCAGCTGGGATTAAATGCATATTCAAGTGATTACAACATCTATCGATGCATATTAATAACAGGCGGAGTAGAGGTGGAGCTCAGGCGGGGCTTGGGGCGGTGTTTCTCTTGGCCCTCAATCCTGAGGGTACTTCCACTCTTCCTCCATGGCTCTGGGGGCTTCAACTCATCTTCCTCAGCTTGACCTTCCTTCTCTTCCATTCGTCTTGACCCGCTCACTGAAGCTTGGAAAAAGCCCTGGCTCCCGGCCTATTCCTCCTATTCCAATGTCTCCCTGATCCTGCTGTCTCTCTAATTTATCCCCTCGAGGCCTAGGACATGTTCCTGTACTATTCTCTGAAGCTTTGCTCCAGTCAGTAGAACAGAACGAGCACAGATGCTCTTGGATGTTGGTAGCTTGTTAGCAGGCCCCAATTTCTTAGTTAACTCTTTAGGGCCTGGCCTCCTGTTTCCCCAGGGACACAGCCCGGGCCCGGCTGTTCCCATTCCCATTCCACGGGTTTGCATTCCTGTTCCAGGTGTTCCCATCCCATTCTAGTTGTTCCCATCCCATTCCAGGTGTCCCCATTCCCATTCCAGGAGTTCCCATTCCCATTCCAGGTGTTCCCATTCCCATTCCATGTGTTCCAATTCCCTTTCCAGGTGTTCCATCCCATTCTAGGTGTCCCCATTCCCATTCCTATTGTCGCTCCTCTCATTCCTGGTGTTCCCATCCCACTCCTGTTTTCCTCATTCCCAGTTCTTGGTGTTCCCATTCATATTCCAGGTGTCTCCATTCCCATTCCTATTGTCCCCATTCCCATTCCAGGTGTTCCCATCCCACCTCTGTTTTCCCTATTCCCATTCCAGGTGTTCCCATTCTCATTCCAGGTGTCCCCCTGCCAATTCCTGGTGTGCTCAGTCTGCTCCCAATGTTCCCATTCCCATTCCAGGTGTCCCCATTCCAATCCCAGGTGAAACCATTCCCATTCCTGGTGTCCCCAACCTGCTCCCGATGTTCCCATTCCCATTCCCAATGTTCCCATTCCCATTCCAGGTGTCCCCATTCCCATTCCTGGTGTCCCCATTCCCATTCCAGGTGTTTCCATTCCAATTCCTGGTGTTTCCATTCCCATTCCTGGTGTCCCCATTCCCATTCCAGGTGTTCCTATTCCCATTCCAGGTGTTCCCACTCCAGGTGTTTCCATTCCAGTTCCAGGTGTTCCCATTCCCATTCCTGGTGTCCCCATTCCCATTCCAGGTGTTCCTATTCCCATTCCAGGTGTTCCCACTCCAGGTGTCTCCATTCCAATTCCTGGTGTTCCCATTCCCATTCCTGGTGTCCCCATTTCCATTCCAGGTGTTCCCATTCCCATTACTAGTCTTCCCATTCCAGGTGTTCCCATTCCCATTCCAGGTGTCCCCATTCCAGGCGTTTCCATTCCCATTCCAGGTGTACCCATTCCCATTCCTGGTGTCCCCATTTCCATTCCAGGTGTTACCATTTCCATTCCAGGTGTTTCCATTCCCATTCCTGGGGTCCCCATTTCCATTCCAGGTGTCCCCATTTCTGTTCCTGGTGTCCGCATTTCCATTCCAGGTATTCCCATTCCCATTCCAGGTGTTTCCATTCCCATTCCTGGAGTCCCCATTTCCATTCCAGGTGTTCCCATTCCCATTCCAGGTGTTCCCTCCCCATTCCACATGTCCCCATTCCCATTCCTGCTGCCCCCATTCCAATTCCTGGTGTCCCCAGTCTGCTCCCAATGTCCCCAGTCTGCTCCCAATCTCCCCATTCCCATTCCAGGTGTTCCCATTTCCATTCCTGGTGTCCCCATCCCATTCGTGATGTCTCCATTCCCATTCCAGGCATTCTCATTCCCATTCCAGGTGTTCCATCCCATTCTAGGGGTCACCGCTGTCATTTCCCCTGCTGGTTTACCTTTAAACCAGCACCCCAGGGCTGTGCCCAACGGGGGTCCCTGTGGATCATCCAACGCGGGTCCTCCCATGGCTGATGGAGTTGGAGCAGCGGCCGAAGCTCTTCCCGCAGTCGGGGCACTCGGGGCTTCTCTTACCGGTGGGTCCGTTGGTGGGAGGTCAAGGCAGAGCTGTCCCTGAAGCTCTTCCCACACTCCCCACACTTGTGAGGCCTCTCCCTGATGTGGATGTGATGGTGGGTGTAGAGGGTGGAGCTGTCCCACATTCCCTACACGTGTAGGGCTGTTCCCCAGTGTGGATGTGCTGGTGGCTGAGCAGCTTGGTGCTTGTGCTGAAGCTCTTCCCACATTCCAAGCACTTGTAGGGCCATTCCCTGGTGTGGATGCAACGGTGTTTGCAAAGGCTGGAGCTGTCCCTGAAGCTCTTCCCACACTCCCCACACGTGTAGGGCCTTTCCCACTGTGGATCATCTGGTGTTGAAGCAGGTGGGAGCTCCGTTTGAAGCTCTTCCCACATTCCTCACACATGTAGGGCCTTTCTCCACAGTGGATCATCTGGTGTCGGAGCAGGTTGAAGCTCTGATTGAAGCTCTTCCCACATTCCTCACACATGTAGGGCCTTTCTCCACTGTGGATCATCTGGTGTCGGAGCAGGCTGGAGATCTGATTGAAGTTCATCCCACATTCCTCACACATGTAGGGCCTTTCTCCACTGTGGATCATCTGGTGTCGGAGCAGGCTGGAGATCTGATTGAAGCTCTTCCCACACTCCCCACACATGTAGGGCCGTTCCCCAGTGTGGATGCGACAGTGGTTGCGGAGCGTGGAGCTCTGCCTGAAGCTTTTCCCACACTCCCCACACCTGTAGGGCCGTTCCCTAGCGTGGATCATCTGGTGGCTGAGAAGGTGGGAGCTCTGTTTGAAGCTCTTCCCACACTCCCCACAGGTGTAGGGCCGTTCCCCAGTGTGGATGTGCTGGTGCCCCAGGAGGTTGGTGCTCTTCCTGAAGCTCTTCCCACATTCCAAACACCTGAAGGGTTTCTCCCTGCTGGGAGGCTGCTCAGGGACCACCAGCTCGCAGCTCCGCCTCAAGCTCCGGCCGCCTTCCCGGCACACACTGGCTCTTTCCTCCTCACAGCCCCCTGGGCTGGCTTTGGAGCCCCTCCTGCGGGGGCATCTCCGGCCCTTTTCCTCCCCGCTGCCTTCCTGCGCCGGGGAGCCCTTCAAAACGGCCTCTCCCACCAGGCTCTGCCGGGGGGATTTGTCCTCCGCGCTCTCCGGCCTCACCTCGGGGCCTGGGGCAGGAACCAACAAGGACACGCAGGGCATTTGCCTCCGGCCCACAGGGAAGCCCAAGGACATCCCCCCAACTCCGGCCCCAGCAGGACGGCCACAAAAGACAAAAGACCCACCCAAAGGGGCACTGACTTCCTCCTCACCTGCCTGGGGGGCCCAAGGCATCTTCCTCTTCCTCGCAGCCTCCTCCGCCATCCGCCCAAGCTTTGGGAAGCAGAAATCCTGATGGGGGGGGGGGAAACAAGGGGTGAGCGCGTTGCCTTGGGGGTTCCTCCTGCCCAAGTCCAGCTCTAGGACTCACCGGGCATCTTGTGTCCATAAAAACCCCCAAAACACCAACATGCAGCCCAAATTTCCCTCCCAGGAGTTCCCCCTCTCTGCTCTCTGGGGTTAGGGGGGTCCACCCTGTCTGCCCTGATGGCACTTCTGCCTGCATTGGGGGTCCCCCTTCTCCGGGCTGCCGGGGGTCCCGCGGCTCTGGGGGGTCCCCACTCTCCGGGGTCCCCTTGAGTGTTGCCAGGGGGGTCCCAGGGCTCACTTCTCCCCACTCTGCCTCCCGGGGCCGGCCGGCCCCACCCTCGCAAACCTCTTGGCGCTCTCGGCTCCCACCCCGCCTCAAGGCCCCCCCTCCTCTCCACACTCCAAGGCCTTCCCCCTCTCCGGGACCCCCGCTTAAGGGGCCCGGCGCTCCCTCTCTGCTCCCCCCCCTCCAGCATTCCGGGGGTCCCCCAGCTCCGGGATCGCCCCTCTCCGCTCTCCCCACTCCGCGGCTACCGGGGTTCCCCCCCGGCTCTCACGGGGGCCCCCAAACCGCTCTCGCCCCCCCCGCCATTGCCCAGCCACCGCCAGGACCTTTTGGCTGCTCTTCTTTGTGCTCCCGCTCGGCTCCTCCCTCGGCTGGGCCGCCGCTTTTGGCGGGTTTCCTCCTCCGGGATCCGCCCCCTGCAGCCCT
>NW_026138266.1:0-112611 GCF_025592945.1 Manacus candei
AAATCTCCCCCTAAAAATAGCCAGAAACTCACCCAAATCTGCCCAAAAAAATGGCCAGAAACTCACCAAAATCTCCCAAAAAAAATGGCCAGAAACTCACCCAAATCTCTCCAAAAACATGGTAAGAAACTCACCCAAATCTCCCCAAAAAAATGGCCAGAAACTCACCCAAATCTCCCCAAAAACATGGCCAGAAACTCACCCAAATCTCCCCAAAAACATGGCCAGAAACTCACCCAAATCTCCCCCCAAAAACGGCCAGAAACTCACCCAAATCTCCCCAAAAACATGGCCAGAAACTCACCCAAATCTCCCCCCAAAAATGGCCAGAAACTCACCCAAATCTCCCCAAAAAATGGCCAGAAACTCACCCAAATCTCCCCCAAAAAATGGCCAGAAACTCACCCAAATCTCCCCAAAAAAATGGCAAGAAACTCACCCAAATCTCCCCCCAAAAATGGTCAGAAACTCACCCAAATCTCCCCTAAAATATAGCCAGAAACTCACCCAAATCTCCCCCCAAAAATGGTCAGAAACTCACCCAAATCTCCTCAAAAAAACAGCCAGAAACTCACCCAAATCTCCCCCCAAAAATGGCCAGAAACTCACCCAAATCTCCCCAAAAAAATGGCCAGAAACTCACCCAAATCTCCCCCAAAAAATGGCCAGAAACTCACCCAAATCTACCCCAAAAAATGGCCAGAAACTCACACAAATCTCCCCCCAAAAATGGCCAGAAACTCACCCAAATCTCCCCAAAATAATGGTCAGAAACTCACCCAAATCTCCCCCAAAAAAAGGTCAGAAACTCATCCAAATCTCCCCCCAAAAATGGTCAGAAACTCACCCAAATCTCCCCAAAAACATGGCCAGAAACTCACCCAAATCTCCCCCCAAAAATGGCCAGAAACTCTCCAAAATCTCCCCAAAAAAATGGCCAGAAACTCACCAAAATCTCTCCAAAAACCTGGTCACAAACTCACCCAAATCTCCCTCAAAAAATGGTCAGAAACTCATCCAAATCTCCCCAAAAACATGGCCAGAAACTCACCAAAATCTCCCCAAAAACATGGTCAGAAACTCACCCAAATCTCCCCAAAAACATGGCCAGAAACTCACCAAAATCTCCCCAAAAAAATGGTCAGAAACTCACCCAAATCGCCCCCCAAAAATGGCCAGAAACTCACCCAAATCTCCCCCAAAAAATGGCCAGAAACTCACCCAAATCTCCCCAAAAACATGGTCAGAAACTCACCCAAATCTCCCCCCAATAATGGTCAGAAACTCTCCCAAATCTCCCCCCAATAATGGTCAGAAACTCACCCAAATCTCCCCCCAAAAATGGTCAGAAACTCACCCAAATCTCCCCAAAAATATAGCCAGAAACTCACCCAAATCTCCCCCCATAAAGGGCCAGAAACTCACCCAAATCTCCCCAAAAAAATGGCCAGAAACTCACCAAAATCTCCCCAAAAACATGGTCAGAAACTCACCAAAATCTCCCCCTAAAAATGGTCAGAAACTCGCCCAAATCTCCCCAAAAACATGGCCAGAAACTCACCCAAATCTCTCCAAAATAATGACCCAAAACTCACCAAAATCTCCCTAAAAAAATGGTCAGAAACTCAACCAAATCTCCCAAAAAAAAATGGTCAGAAACTCACCCAAATCTCCCCAAAAACATTGACAGAAACTCACCAAAACATCCCCAAAAACATGGACAGAAACTCACCCAAATCTCCCCAAAAACATGGTCAGAAACTCACCCAAATCTCCCCCTAAAAATGGCCAGAAACTCACCCAAATCTCCCCAAAAAAAGGTCAGAAACTCACCCAAATCTCCCCAAAATAATGGTCAGAAACTCACCCAAATCTTCCCCCCCAAAAACGGTCAGAAACTCACCCAAATCTCCCCCCCAAAAATGGTCAGAAACTCACCCAAATCTCCCCAAAAATGGTCAGAAACTCATCCAAATCTCCCCAAAAACATGGCCAGAAACTCACCCAAATCGCCCCAAAAAATGACCCAAAACTCACCCAAATCTTCCCAATAACATGGCCAGAAACTCACCCAAATCTCCCCCCAAAAATGACCCAAAACTCACCCAAACCTCCCCAAAAACATGGACAGAAACTCTCCCAAATCTCCCAGAAAACATGGCCAGAAACTCACCCAAATCTCCCCAAAAACATGGACAGAAACTCACCCAAATCTCCCCCAAAAAATGGTCAGAAACTCTCCCAAATCTCCCCAGAAAAATGGGCAGAAACTCACCCAAATCTCCCGAAAAACAAGGTCAGAAACTCACCAAATTCTACCCAAAAACATGGACAGAAACTCACCAAAACCTCTCCAAAAAAATGGTCAGAAACTCACCCAAATCTCCCCCCAAAATGGTCAGAAACTCACCCAAATCTCCCCAAAAATATAGCCAGAAACTCTCCCAAATCTCCCCAAAAACATGGACAGAAACTCACCCAAATCTCCCCAAAAACATGGCCAGAAACTCACCCAAATCTCACCAAAAACGTGGTCAGAAACTCACCCAAATCTCCCCAAAAAAATGGTCAGAAACTCACCCAAATCTCCCCAAAAAATGGTCAGAAATTCACCCAAAGCTCCCCCCAAAAATGGTCAGAAACTCACCCAAATCTCCCCAAAAATATAGCCAGAAACTCACCCAAATCTCCCCCCAAAAATGGCCAGAAACTCACCCAAATCTCCCCAAAAACATGGACAGAAACTCACCCAAATCTCCCCAAAAAAATGGTGAGAAACTCACCCAAATCTCCCAAAAAAAATGGCCAGAATCTCACCCAAATCTCCCCCCAAAAATGGTCAGAAACTCACCAAAATCTCCCCAAAAAAATAGCCAGAAACTCACCCAAATCTCCCCTAAAAAATGGTCAGAAACTCACCAAAATCTCCCCAAAAAATATAGCCAGAAACTCACCCAAATCTCCCCCCAAAAATGGCCAGAAACTCACCAAAATCTCCCAAAAACATGGTCAGAAACTCACCCAAATCTCCTCAAAAAATGGTGAGAAACTCACCCAAATCTCCCCCAAAAAATGGCCAGAAACTCACCCAAATCTCCCCAAAAGAATGGCCAGAAACTCACCCAAATCTCCCTAAAAAAATGGTCAGAAATTCACCCAAAGCTCCCCCCAAAAATGGTCAGAAACTCACCCAAATCTCCCCCGAAAAATATAGCCAGAAACTCACCCAAATCTCCCCAAAAAAAATGGCCAGAAACTCACCCAAATCTCCCCAAAAAAATGGCCAGAAACTCACCCAAATCTCCCCCCAAAAATGGCCAGAAACTCACCCAAATCTCCCCAAAAACATGGCTAGAAACTCACCAAAAGCTCCCCAAAAACATGGCCAGAAACTCACCAAAATCTCCCCCCAAAAATGGTCAGAAACTCACCCAAATCTCCCCAAAAATATAGCCAGAAACTCACACAAATCTCCCCAAAAACATGGCCAGAAACTCACACAAATCTCCCCAAAAATAATGACCCAAAACTCACCCAAATCTCCCCAAAAACATGGTCAGAAACTTACCCAAATCTCCCCAAAAATAATGACCCAAAACTCACCCAAATCTCCCCAAAAAAATGGCCAGAAACTCACCCAAATCTCCCCCCAAAAATGGCCAGAAACTCACCCAAATCTCCCCAAAAACATGGCCAGAAACTCACCCAAATCTCCCCAAAAATATAGCCAGAAACTCACACAAATCTCCCCAAAAACATGGACAGAAACTCACCCAAATCTCCCCAAAAATAATGACCCAAAACTCACCCAAATCTCACCAAAAACATGGTCAGAAACTCACCCAAATCTCCCCAAAAACATGGACAGAAACTCAACAAAATCTACCGAAAAAAATGGCCAGAAACTCACCCAAATCTCCCCAAAAAAATGGCCAGAAACTCACCCAGATCTCTCCAAAATAATGGTCAGAAACTCACCCAAATCTCCCCAAAAACATGGCCAGAAACTCACCCAAATCTCCCCAAAAACAGGGCCAGAAACTCACCAAAACCTCCCCAAAAAAAATGGTCAGAAACTCACCCAAATCTCCCCAAAAAATGGCCAGAATCTCACCCAAATCTCCCCAAAAACATGGCCAGAAACTCACCCAAATCTCCCCCCAAAAAAATGGTCAGAATCTCACCCAAATCTCCCCCCAAAAATGGCCAGAAACTCACCCAAATCTCCCCAAAAACATGGCCAGAAACTCACCCAAATCTCCCCCCAAAAATGACCCAAAACTCACCCAAACCTCCCCAAAAACATGGACAGAAACTCTCCCAAATCTCCCAGAAAACATGGCCAGAAACTCACCCAAATCTCCCCAAAAACATGGACAGAAACTCACCCAAATCTCCCCCAAAAAATGGTCAGAAACTCTCCCAAATCTCCCCAGAAAAATGGGCAGAAACTCACCCAAATCTCCCGAAAAACAAGGTCAGAAACTCACCAAATTCTACCCAAAAACATGGACAGAAACTCACCAAAACCTCTCCAAAAAAATGGTCAGAAACTCACCCAAATCTCCCCCCAAAATGGTCAGAAACTCACCCAAATCTCCCCAAAAATATAGCCAGAAACTCTCCCAAATCTCCCCAAAAACATGGACAGAAACTCACCCAAATCTCCCCAAAAACATGGCCAGAAACTCACCCAAATCTCACCAAAAACGTGGTCAGAAACTCACCCAAATCTCCCCAAAAAATGGTCAGAAATTCACCCAAAGCTCCCCCCAAAAATGGTCAGAAACTCACCCAAATCTCCCCAAAAATATAGCCAGAAACTCACCCAAATCTCCCCCCAAAAATGGCCAGAAACTCACCCAAATCTCCCCAAAAACATGGACAGAAACTCACCCAAATCTCCCCAAAAAAATGGTGAGAAACTCACCCAAATCTCCCCAAAAAAATGGCCAGAATCTCACCCAAATCTCCCCCCAAAAATGGTCAGAAACTCACCAAAATCTCCCCAAAAAAATAGCCAGAAACTCACCCAAATCTCCCCTAAAAAATGGTCAGAAACTCACCAAAATCTCCCCAAAAAATATAGCCAGAAACTCACCCAAATCTCCCCCCAAAAATGGCCAGAAACTCACCCAAATCTCCCCAAAAGAATGGCCAGAAACTCACCCAAATCTCCCTAAAAAAATGGTCCGAAATTCACCCAAAGCTCCCCCCAAAAATGGTCAGAAACTCACCCAAATCTCCCCCGAAAAATATAGCCAGAAACTCACCCAAATCTCCCCAAAAAAATGGCCAGAAACTCACCCAAATCTCCCCAAAAAAATGGCCAGAAACTCACCCAAATCTCCCCCCAAAAATGGCCAGAAACTCACCCAAATCTCCCCAAAAACATGGCCAGAAACTCACCCAAATCTCCCCAAAAATATAGCCAGAAACTCACACAAATCTCCCCAAAAACATGGCCAGAAACTCACCCAAATCTCCCCAAAAATAATGACCCAAAACTCACCCAAATCTCACCAAAAACATGGTCAGAAACTCACCCAAATCTCCCCAAAAACATGGCCAGAAACTCACCCAAATATCCCCCCAAAAATGGCCAGAAACTCACCCAAATCTCCCAAAAAAAATGGTCAGAAACTCACCCAAATCTCCCCAAAAACATTGACAGAAACTCACCAAAACATCCCCAAAAACATGGCCAGAAACTCACCCAAATCTCCCCAAAAAAATGGTCAGAAACTCACCCAAATCTCCCCAAAAACATGGCCAGAAACTCACCAAAATCTCAAAAAAATGGTGAGAAACTCACCAAAATCTCCCCAAAAACATGGACAGAAACTCACCCAAGTCTCCCAAAAAAATTAGCCAGAAACTCACCCAAATCTCCCCCCAAAAATGGTCAGAAACTCACCCAAATCTCCCCCAAAAAATGGCCAGAAACTCACCCAAATCTCCCCAAAAACATGGCCAGAATCTCACCCAAATCTCCCCCAAAAAATGGCCAGAAACTCACCCAAATCTCCCCAAAAACATGGCCAGAAACTCACCCAAATCTCCCCAAAAGAATGGTCAGAAACTCACCCAAATCTCCCCAAAAACATGTCCCGAAACTCACTCAAATCTCCCCAAAAAATGACCCAAAACTCACCAAAATCTCCCCAAAAAAAGGTCAGAAACTCACCCAAATCTCCCCAAAAAAATGGCCAGAAACTCACCCAAATCTCCCCAAAAAAATGGTCAGAAACTCACCCAAATCTCCCCAAAAAAATGGTCAGAAACTCACCCAAATCTCCCCCCCCAAAAATGGTCAGAAACTCACCCAAATCTCCCCCCCAAAAATGGTCAGAAACTCACCCAAATCTCCCCAAAAATGGTCAGAAACTCATCCAAATCTCCCCAAAAACATGGCCAGAAACTCACCCAAATCGCCCCAAAAAAATGGCCAGAAACTCTCCCAAATCTCCCCAAAAACAGGGTCAGAATCTCACCCAAATCTCCCCAAAAACATGGTCAGAAACTCACCCAAATCTCCCCAAAAAACCAGGCAGAATCTCTCCCAAATCTCCCAAAAAAATGGCCAGAAACTCACCCAAATCTCCCCCCAAAAATGGTCAGAAACTCACCCAAATCTCCCCAAAAACATGGTCAGAAACTCACCAAAATCTCCCCAAAAACATGGTCAGAAACTCACCCAAATCTCCCCCCAAAAATGGTCAGAAACTCACCAAAATCTCCCCAAAAAAATGGCCAGAAACTCACGCAAATCTCCCCAAAAACATGGTCAGAAACTCACCCAAATCTCCCCAAAAAATAGCCAGAAACTCACCCAAATCTCCCCAAAAACATGGCCAGAAACTCACCCAAATCTCCCCAAAAAATTGGCCAGAAACTCACCCAAATCTCCTCCCAAAAATGGCCAGAAACTCACCCAAATCTCCCCCCAAAAATGGTCAGAAACTCACCCAAATCTCCCCAAAAAAATAGCCAGAAACTCACCCAAATCTCCCCCCAAAAATGGTCAGAAACTCACCAAAATCTCCCCAAAAACATGGCCAGAAACTCACCCAAATCTCCCCCCAAAAAATGGTCAGAAACTCACGCAAATCTCCCCAAAAACATGGCCAGAAACTCTCCCAAATCTCCCCAAAAACAGGGTCAGAATCTCACCCAAATCTCCCCAAAAACATGGTCAGAAACTCACCCAAATCTCACCAAAAAACCAGGCAGAATCTCTCCCAAATCTCCCAAAAAAATGGCCAGAAACTCACCCAAATCTCCCCCCAAAAATGGCCAGAAATTCTCCCAAATCTCCCCCCAAAAATGGTCAGAAACTCACCCAAATCTCCCCCCAAAAATGGCCAGAAACTCACCCAAATCTCCCCAAAAACATGGTCAGAAACTCACCCAAATCGCCCCAAAAAAATGGCCAGAAACTCACCCAAATCTCCCCCTAAAAATGGCAAGAAACTCACCCAAATCTCCCCCCAAAAATGGCCAAAAACTCACCCAGATCTCCCCCCAAAAATGGCCAGAACATCACCCAAATCTCCCCCTAAAAATGGTCAGAAACTCACTCAAATCTTCCCAAAAATATAGCCAGAAACTCACCCAAATCTCCCCAAAAAAATGGTCAGAAACTCACCCAAATCTCCCCCCAAAAATATAGCAAGAAACTCACCCAAATCTCCCCAAAAAAATGGCCAGAAACACCCAAATCTCCCCAAAAACATGGTGATACGGTTTGAAGCTGGCTCCCTGCCAAGTCTCCAAACCTTACCACCAGAGTTCCCCCCCCCCTCAAACCTCAGGGAGAAGAGGGGGAAAAAAATACGAAAGAAAACCCGAAACGAGAGAGAGACAACTAATGTGAGATATATAAATATATTTGCACTTATATACAATTAAAAATAAGGGAAAGGGAAGGGGGAAGGGAAAAAGAACAAAACCAAAATATTATATATATATATAAATATCCCAATTGGCAGCCAATATCTATCCACTAAAAGAGTTAGCAAAGAAATAACTCACTACTCTCCTGGGACAACCGAGGGTCGCTCCGGAACGATCGCCGGCAACCTCTGTGTCCCAAGGTCGACAAGGCCCAACCAGGCCTCGCTCCCCAACACGGCAGATCAACAGCAGGGAACCTGCACCTCCAAGCCGCCGGAAGGAAAGAGAGCGAAGGCCTCTCCTCCTTTCTTCTTATAGCCCAGTTTACGTAAAAATCGTAGAGAATATTGGGTAAATCTGGACCCTTCCTTTGTTACAAACTAGTCACCAAGGAAGGCCTAGCCCAAACCACCACACATGGCCAGAAACTCACCCAAATCTCCCCAGAAACATGGTCAGAAACTCACCCAAATCTCCCCAGAAACATGGTCAGAAACTCACCCAAATCTCCCCAAAAAAATGGTCAGAAACTCACCCAAATCTCCCCAAAAACATGGCCAGAAACTCACCCAAATCGCCCCCCAAAAATGGTCAGAAACTCATCCAAATCTCCCCCCAAAAATGGCCAGAAAGTCACCCAAATCTCCCCAAAAACATGGTCAGAAACTCACCCAAATCTCCCCAAAAAAAAGCCAGAAACACACCCAAATCTCCCCCCAAAAATGGCCAGAAACTCACCCAAATCTCCCCAAAAACATGGTCAGAAACTCACCAAAACCTCCCCAAAAACATGGCCAGAAACTCACCCAAATCTCCCCAAAAAAATGGTCAGAAACTCTCCCAAATCTCCCCCCAAAAATGGTCAGAAACTCACCCAAATCTCCCCTAAAATATAGACAGAAACTCACCCAAATCTCCCCCCAAAAATGGTCAGAAACTCACCCAAATCTCCCCCCAAAAATGGTCAGAAACTCACCCAAATCTCCTCAAAAAAACAGCCAAAAACTCACCCAAATCTCCCCCCAAAAATGGCCAGAAACTCACCCAAATCTCCCCAAAAACCTGGTCAGAAACTCACCCAAATCTCCCCAAAAAAAAGGTCAGAAACTCATCCAAATCTCTCCCCAAAAATGGTCAGAAACTCACCCAAATCTCCCCAAAAACCTGGTCAGAAACTCACCAAAATCTCCCCCCAAAAATGGCCAGAAACTCACCCAAATCGCCCCCCAAAAATATTCAGAAACTCATCCAAATCTCCCCCCAAAAATGGTCAGAAACTCACCCAAATCTCCCGAAAAACATGGCCAGAAACTCACCCAAATCTCCCCCCAAAAATGGCCAGAAACTCTCCAAAATCTCCCCAAAAAAATGGCCAGAAACTCACCAAAATCTCTCCAAAAACCTGGTCACAAACTCACCCAAATCTCCCTCAAAAAATGGTCAGAAACTCATCCAAATCTCCCCAAAAACATGGCCAGAAACTCACCCAAATCTCCCCAAAAATGGCCAGAAACTCACTCAAATCTCCCCCAAAAAATGGCCAGACACTCACCCAAATCTCCCCAAAAAAATGGCCAGAAACTCTCCCAAATCTCCCCCCAATAATGGTCAGAAACTCTCCCAAATCTCCCCCCAAAAATGGTCAGAAACTCACCCAAATCTCCCCTAAAATATAGCCAGAAACTCACCCAAATCTCCCCCCAAAAATGGTCAGAAACTCACCCAAATCTCCCCAAAAAAAGGGCCAGAAACTCACCCAAATCTCCCCCCAAAAATGGCCAGAAACTCTCCAAAATCTCCCCAAAAACATGGCCAGAAACTCACCCAAATCTCCCCAAAAACATTGACAGAAACTCACCAAAACCTCCCCAAAAACATGGACAGAAACTCACCCAAATCTCCCCCCAAAAATGGTCAGAATCTCACCCAAATCTCCCCAAAAACATGGCCAGAAACTCACCCAAATCTCCACAAAAACATGGCCAGAAACTCACCCAAATCTCCCCCCAAAAATGGCCAGAAACTCATCCAAATCTCCCCAAAAAAATGGCCAGAAACTCACCCAAATCTCCCCAAAAAAATGGTCAGAAACTCACCCAAATCTCCCCAAAAATATGGTCAGAAACTCACCCAAATCTCCCCAAAAACATGGCCAGAAACTCACCCAAATCTCCCCAAAAACATGGTCAGAAACTCACCCAAATCTCCCCAAAAAAATAGCCAGAAACTCACCCAAATCTCCCCAAAAAAATGGTCAGAAACTCACCCAAATCTCCCCAAAAAAATGGCCAGAAACTCATCCAAATCTCCCCAAAAAAATGGTCAGAAACTCACCCAAATCTCCCCCCAAAAATGGTCAGAAACTCACCCAAATCTCCCCCCAAAAATGGTCAGAAACTCACCCAAATCTCCCCAAAAACATGGCCAGAAACTCACCAAAATCTCCCCCAAAAAATGGTCAGAATCTCACCCAAATCTCCCCCCAAAAATGGCCAGAAACTCACCCAAATCTCCCCAAAAACATGGCCAGAAACTCACCCAAATCTCCCCAAAAACATGGCCAGAAACTCTCCCAAATCTCCCCCCAAAAATGGTCAGAAACTCACCCAAATCTCCCCTAAAATATAGACAGAAACTCACCCAAATCTCCCCCCAAAAATGGTCAGAAACTCACCCAAATCTCCCCCCAAAAATGGCCAGAAACTCACCCAAATCTCCCCAAAAAAATGGTCAGAAACTCACCCAAATCTCCCCAAAAACATGGCCAGAAACTCACCCAAATCTACCCCAAAAAATGGCCAGAAACTCACACAAATCTCCCCCCAAAAATGGCCAGAAACTCACCCAAATCTCCCCCAAAAAATGGCCAGAAACTCACCCAAATCTCCCCCAAAAAATGGCCAGAAACTCATCCAAATCTCTCCCCAAAAATGGTCAGAAACTCACCCAAATCTCCCCAAAAACATGGACAGAAACTCATCGAAATCTCCCCAAAAAAATAGCCAGAAACTCACCGAAATCTCCCCAAAAAAATGGTCAGAAACTCACCCAAATCTCCCCAAAAACATGGTCAGAAACTCACCAAAACCTCCCCAAAAAAATGGTCAGAAACTCACCCAAATCTCCCCAAAAAAATGGTCAGAAACTCACAAAAATCTCCCCAAAAACATGGTCAGAAACTCACCAAAATCTCCCCAAAAACATGGCCAGAAACTCACCCAAATCTCCCCAAAAACATGGACAGAAACTCACCCAAATCTCCCCCCAAAAATGGTCAGAAACTCACCCAAATCTCCCCAAAAACATGGCCAGAAACTCTCCCAAATCTCCCCCCAAAAATGGCCAGAAACTCACCCAAATCTCCCCAAAAACATGGCCAGAAACTCACCCAAATCTCCCCAAAAACATGGCCAGAAACTCATCAAAATCTCTCCAAAAAAACAGTCAGAAACTCACCCAAATCTCCCCCCAAAAATGGCCAGAAACTCACCCAAATCTCCCCAAAAACATGGTCAGATACTCACCAAAATCTCCCCAAAAACATGGACAGAAACTCACCCAAATCTCTCCCCAAAAATGGCCAGAAACTCACCCAAATCTCCCCAAAAACATGGTCAGAAACTCACCCAAATCTCCCCAAAAACATGGCCAGAAACTCACCCAAATCTCCCCCCAAAAATGGCCAGAAACTCACCCAAATCTCCCCAAAAACATGGTCAGAAACTCACCCAAATCTCCCCAAAAACATGGCCATTAACTCACCAAAATCTCCCCAAAAAAATAACCAGAAACTCACCCAAATCTCCCCAAAAAAATGGTCAGAAACTCACCCAAATCTCCCCAAAAAAATGGCCAGAAACTCACCCAAATCTCCCCAAAAAAATAGCCAGAAACTCATCCAAATCTCCCCAAAAAAATGGTCAGAAACTCACCCAAATCGCCCCCCAAAAATGGTCAGAAACTCACCCAAATCTCCCCAAAAACATGGACAGAAACTCACCCAAATCTCCCCAAAAACATGGTCAGAAACTCACCCAAATCTCCCCAAAAAAATGGACAGAAACTCACCCAAATCTCCCCAAAAACATGGCCAGAAACTCACCCAAATCTCCCCAAAAACATGGTCAGAAACTCACCCAAATCTCCCCAAAAAAATAGCCAGAAACTCACCCAAATCTCCCCAAAAAAATGGTCAGAAACTCACCCAAATCTCCCCAAAAAAATGGCCAGAAACTCATCCAAATCTCCCCAAAAAAATGGTCAGAAACTCACCCAAATCTCCCCCCAAAAATGGTCAGAAACTCACCCAAATCTCCCCCAAAAATATAGTCAGAAACTCACCCAAATCTCCCCAAAAAAATGGTCAGAAACTCACCCAAATCTCCCCCCAAAAATGGTCAGAAACTCACCCAAATCTCCCCCCAAAAATGGTCAGAAACTCACCCAAATCTCCCCAAAAACATGGCCAGAAACTCACCAAAATCTCCCCCAAAAAATGGTCAGAATCTCACCCAAATCTCCCCCCAAAAATGGCCAGAAACTCACCCAAATCTCCCCAAAAAAATGGCCAGAAACTCACCCAAATCTCCCCCAAAAAATGGCCAGAAACTCATCCAAATCTCTCCCCAAAAATGGTCAGAAACTCACCCAAATCTCCCCAAAAACATGGACAGAAACTCTCAAAAACCTCCCCCAAAAAATGGTCAGAAACTCACGAAAATCTCCCCAAAAAAATGGTCAGAAACTCACCCAAATCTCCCCAAAAACATGGCCAGAAACTCACCCAAATCTCCCGAAAAACATGGCCAGAAACTCACCCAAATCTCCCCAAAAACCTGGTCAGAAACTCACCCAAATCTCCCCAAAAAAATGGTCAGAAACTCACCAAAATCTCCCCAAAAACATGGACAGAAACTCATCGAAATCTCCCCAAAAAAATAGCCAGAAACTCACCGAAATCTCCCCAAAAAAATGGTCAGAAACTCACCCAAATCTCCCCAAAAACATGGTCAGAAACTCACCAAAACCTCCCCAAAAAAATGGTCAGAAACTCACCCAAATCTCCCCAAAAAAATGGTCAGAAACTCACAAAAATCTCCCCAAAAACATGGTCAGAAACTCACCAAAATCTCCCCAAAAACATGGCCAGAAACTCACCCAAATCTCCCCAAAAACATGGACAGAAACTCACCCAAATCTCCCCCCAAAAATGGTCAGAAACTCACCCAAATCTCCCCAAAAACATGGCCAGAAACTCTCCCAAATCTCCCCCCAAAAATGGCCAGAAACTCACCCAAATCTCCCCAAAAACATGGCCAGAAACTCACCCAAATCTCCCCAAAAACATGGCCAGAAACTCATCAAAATCTCTCCAAAAAAACAGTCAGAAACTCACCCAAATCTCCCCCCAAAAATGGCCAGAAACTCACCCAAATCTCCCCAAAAACATGGTCAGATACTCACCAAAATCTCCCCAAAAACATGGACAGAAACTCACCCAAATCTCTCCCCAAAAATGGCCAGAAACTCACCCAAATCTCCCCAAAAACATGGTCAGAAACTCACCCAAATCTCCCCAAAAACATGGCCAGAAACTCACCCAAATCTCCCCCCAAAAATGGCCAGAAACTCACCCAAATCTCCCCAAAAACATGGTCAGAAACTCACCCAAATCTCCCCAAAAACATGGCCATTAACTCACCAAAATCTCCCCAAAAAAATAACCAGAAACTCACCCAAATCTCCCCAAAAAAATGGTCAGAAACTCACCCAAATCTCCCCAAAAAACTGGCCAGAAACTCACCCAAATCTCCCCAAAAAAATAGCCAGAAACTCATCCAAATCTCCCCAAAAAAATGGTCAGAAACTCACCCAAATCGCCCCCCAAAAATGGTCAGAAACTCACCCAAATCTCCCCAAAAACATGGACAGAAACTCACCCAAATCTCCCCAAAAACATGGTCAGAAACTCACCCAAATCTCCCCAAAAAAATGGACAGAAACTCACCCAAATCTCCCCCAAAAATATAGTCAGAAACTCACCCAAATCTCCCCCAAAAAATGGTCAGAAACTCACCCAAATCTCCCCCCAGAAATGGTCAGAAACCCACCCAAATCTCCCCAAAAACATGGTCAGAAACTCACCAAAATCTCCCCAAAAACATGGTCAGAAACTCACCCAAATCTCCCCCCAAAAATGGCCAGAAACTCACCCAAATCTCCCCAAAAACATGGTCAGAAACTCACCAAAATCTCCCCAAAAAAATGGTCAGAAACTCACCCAAATCTCCCCCCAAAAATGGTCAGAAACTCACCCAAATCTCCCCCAAAAATATAGCCAGAAACTCACCCAAATCTCCCCCCAAAAATGGTCAGAAACTCACCCAAATCTCCCCCAAAAACATGGTCAGAAACTCACCCAAATCTCCCCCCAAAAATGGCCAGAAACTCACCCAAATCTCCCCAAAAACATGGACAGAAACTCACCCAAATCTCCCCCCAAAAATTGTCAGAAACTCACCCAAATCTCCCCAAAAACATGGACAGAAACTCACCCCAAATCTCCCCAAAAACATGGCCAGAAACTCACCCAAATCTCCCCAAAAACATGGTCAGAAACTCACCCAAATCTCCCCAAAAAAATAGCCAGAAACTCACCCAAATCTCCCCAAAAAAATGGTCAGAAACTCACCCAAATCTCCCCCCAAAAATGGTCAGAAACTCACCCAAATCTCCCCAAAAACATGGCCAGAAACTCACCCAAATCTCCCCCCAAAAATGGTCAGAAACTCACCCAAATCTCCCCCCAAAAATGGTCAGAAACTCACCCAAATCTCCCCAAAAACATGGCCAGAAACTCACCCAAATCTCCCCAAAAACATGGCCAGAAACTCACCAAAACCTCCCCAAAAAATAGCCAGAAACTCACCCAAATCTCCCCCAAAAATATAGCCAGAAACTCACCCAAATCTCCCCCCAAAAATGGCCAGAAACTCACCCAAATCTCCCAAAAAAAATGGCCAGAAACTCACACAAATCTCCCCAAAAAATGGCCAGAAACTCACCCAAATCTCCCCAAACACATGGCCAGAAACTCACCAAAATCTCCCCAAAAAAATGGCCAGAAACTCACCCAAATCTCCCCAAAAAAATGGTCAGAAACTCACCCAAATCTTTCCAAAAATGGTCAGAAACTCACCCAAATCTCCCCAAAAAAATGGCCAGAAACTCACCCAAATCTACCCCAAAAAATGGCCAGAAACTCACCCAAATCTCCCCCCAAAAATGGCCAGAAAACTCACCCAATTGTCCCCAAAAAAATGGCCAGAAACTCCTCCAAATCTCCCCCAAAAATGGCCAGAAACTCACCCAAACCTCCCCAAAAACATGGACAGAAACTCACCCAAATCTCCCCAAAAACCTGGTCAGAAACTCACCCAAATCTCCCCAAAAAAATGGTCAGAAACTCACCCAAATCTCCCCAAAAACCTGGTCAGAAACTCACCAAAATCTCCCCCCAAAAATGGCCAGAAACTCACCCAAATCTTTCCCCAAAAATGGTCAGAAACTCACCCAAATCGCCCCCCAAAAATGGTCAGAAACTCACCCAAATCTCCCCAAAGCATGGTCAGAAACTCACCCAAATCTCACCAAAAACATGGTCAGAAACTCACCCAAATCTCCCCAAAAACATGGCCAGAAACTCACCCAAATATACCCCCAAAAATGGCCAGAAACTCACCAAAATCTCCCTAAAAAAATGGCCAGAAACTCACCCAAATCTCCCCCCAAAAATGGCCAGAAACTCACCCAAATCTCCCCAAAAAAATGGCCAGAAACTCACCCAAATCTCCCCCCAAAAATGGCCAGAAACTCACCCAAATCTCCCCAAAAAAATGGCCAGAAACTCACCCAAATCTCCCCAAAAAATGGCCAGAAACTCACCCAAATCTCCCCAAAAACATGGCCAGAAACTCCTCCAAATCTCCCCAAAAAAATGGCCAGAAACTCACCCAAATCTCCCCAAAAAAATGGTCAGAAACTCACCCAAATCTTTCCAAAAATGGTCAGAAACTCACCCAAATCTCCCCCCAAAAATGGTCAGAAACTCACCCAAATCTCTCCCCAAATATAATCAGAAACTCACCCAAATCTCCCCAAAAATATAGCCAGAAACTCACCCAAATCTCGCCAAAAAAATGGCCAGAAAGTCACCCAAATCTACCCCAAAAAATGGCCAGAAACTCACCCAAATCTACCCCAAAAAATGGCCAGAAACTCACACAAATCTCCCCCCAAAAATGGCCAGAAACTCACCCAAATGTCCCCAAAAAAATGGCCAGAAACTCATCCAAATCTCCCCCAAAAATGGCCAGAAACTCACCCAAACCTCCCCAAAAAAATTGCCAGAAACTCATCCAAATCTCCCCAAAAACCTGGTCAGAAACTCACCCAAATCTCCCCAAAAAAATGGTCAGAAACTCATCCAAATCTCCCCCCAAAAATGGTCAGAAACTCACCCAAATCTCCCCAAAAACCTGGTCAGAAACTCACCAAAATCTCCCCCCCAAAAATGGCCAGAAACTCACCCAAATCTTTCCCCAAAAATGGTCAGAAACTCACCCAAATCCCCCCCCAAAAATGGCCAGAAACTCACCCAAATCTCCCCAAAAAATAGGTCAGAATCCCACCCAAATCTCCCCAAAAACATGGCCAGAAACTCACCAAAATCTCCTCAAAATAATGGTCAGAAACTAACCCAAATCGCCCCCCAGAAATATTCAGAAACTCATCCAAATCCCCCCCCAAAAATGGTCAGAAACTCACACAAATCTCCCCCCAAAAATGGCCAGAAACTCACCCAAATCTCCCTAAAAAAATGGCCAGAAACTCACCCAAATCTCGCCCCAAAAATGGCCAGAAACTCACCTAAATCTCCCCAAAAACATGGCCAGAAACTCACCAAAATCTCTCCAAAAACCTGGTCACAAACTCACCCAAATCTCCCCCAAAAATGGTCAGAAACTCATCCAAATCTCCCCCCAAAAATGGTCAAAAACTCACCCAAATCTCCCCAAAAACATGGCCAGAAACTCACCCAAATCTCCCCCCAAAAATGGACAGAAACTCACCCAAATCTCCCCAATAACATGGCCAGAAACTCACCCAAATCTCCCCAAAAACATGGCCAGAAACTCACCAAAATCTCTCCAAAAACCTGGTCAGAAACTCACCCAAATCTCCCCCAAAAATATAGCCAGAAACTCACCCAAATCTCCCCAAAAACATGGTCAGAAACTCACCAAAATCTCCCCAAAAACATGGCCAGAAACTCACCCAAATCTCCCCAAAAAAATAGCCAGAAACTCACCCAAATCTCCCCAAAAACATGGCCAGAAACTCACCCAAATCTCCCCAAAAACATGGCCAGAAACTCACCCAAATCTCCCCAAAAAAATAGCCAGAAACTCACCCAAATCTCCCCAAAAACATGGTCAGAAACTCACCCAAATCTCCCCAAAAACATGGCCAGAAACTCACCCAAATCTCCCCAAAAAAATAGCCAGAAACTCACCCAAATCTCCCCAAAAACATGGCCAGAAACTCACCCAAATCTCCCCAAAAACATGGCCAGAAACTCAGCCAAAATCTCCCCAAAAACGTGGCCAGAAACTCACCCAAATCTCCCCAAAAACATGGTCAGAAACTCACCAAAATCTCCCCGAAAACATGGACAGAAACTCACCGAAATCTCCCCAAAAAAATAGCCAGAAACTCACCGAAATCTCCCCAAAATATGGCCAGAAACTCACCCAAATCTCCCCAAAAACATGGCCAGAAACTCACCCAAATCTCCCCAAAAAAATGGCCAGAAACTCACCCAAATCTCCCCCCAAAAATGGTCAGAAACTCACCCAAATTACCCCAAAAGTATAGCCAGAAACTCACCCAAATCTCCCCAAAAACATGGTCAGAAACTCACCCAAATCTCCCCCCAAAAATATTCAGAAACTATCCCAAATCTCCCCAAAAACATAGCCAGAAACTCACCCAAATCTCCCAAAAAACATGGCCAGAAACTCACCCAAATCTCCCCAAAAATTGGTCAGAAACTCACCCAAATCTCCCCCCAAAAATGGTCAGAAACTCACCCAAATCTCCCCAAATAATGGACAGAAACTCATCCAAATCTCCCCAAAAAATGGTCAGATACTCACCCAAATCTCCCTCAAAAAATGGTCAGAAACTCACCCAAATCTCCCCCCAAAAAATGGTCAGAAACTCACCCAAACCTCCCCCCAAAAATGGCCAGAAACTCACCCAAATCTCCCCAAAAATATAGCCAGAAACTCACCCAAATCTCCCTCAAAAAATGGCCAGAAACTCACCCAAATCTCCCTCAAAAAATAGTCAGAAACTCACCCAAATCTCCCCAAAAATATAGCCAGAAACTCACCCAAATCTCCCCCCAAAAATGGCCAGAAACTCACCCAAATCGCCCCAAAAACATGGTCAGAAACTCACCCAAATCTCCCCAAAAAAATGGCCAGAAACTCACCCAAATCTCCCCAAAAATATAGCCAGAAACTCACCCAAATCTCCCCCCAAAAATGGCCAGAAACTCACCCAAATCTCCCCAAAAACATGGTCAGAAACTCACCAAAATCTCCCCAAAAACGTGGCCAGAAACTCACCCAAATCTCCCCAAAAACATGGTCAGAAACTCACCAAAATCTCCCCGAAAACATGGACAGAAACTCACCCAAATCTCCCCAAAAAAAAAGCCAGAAACTCACCGAAATCTCCCCAAAATATGGCCAAAAACTCACCCAAATCTCCCCAAAAACATGGCCAGAAACTCACCCAAATCTCCCCAAAAAAATGGCCAGAAACTCACCCAAATCTCCCCCCAAAAATGGTCAGAAACTCACCCAAATCTCTGCCCAGAATGGCCAGAAAATCTCCCAAATCTCCCCAAAAACATGGCCAGAAACTCACCCAAATCTCCCCCCAATAATGGTCAGAAACTCTCCCAAATCTCCCCCCAAAAATGGTCAGAAACTCACCCAAATCTCCCCTAAAATATAGCCAGAAACTCACCCAAATCTCCCCAAAAACATGGTCAGAAACTCACCCAAATCTCCCCAAAAAAAGGCCAGAAACTCACCCAAATCTCCCCAAAAACATGGCCAGAAACTCACCCAAATCTCCCCAAAAACATGGCCAGAAACTCACCCAAATCTCCCCAAAAATATAGCCAGAAACTCACCCAAATCTCCCCCCAAAAATGGCCAGAAACTCACCCAAATCTCCCCAAAAACATGGTCAGAAACTCACCAAAATGTCCCCAAAAACATGGCCAGAAACTCACCAAAATCTCCCCAAAAAAATGGTCAGAAACTAACCCAAATCGCCCCCCAGAAATATTCAGAAACTCACCCAAATCTCCCCCCAAAAATGGCCAGAAACTCACCCAAATCTCCCCAAAAACATGGCCAGAAACTCACCAAAATCTCTCCAAAAACCTGGTCACAAACTCACCCAAATCTCCCCCAAAAATGATCAGAAACTCATCCAAATCTCCCCCCAAAAATGGTCAGAAACTCACCCAAATCTCCCCAAAAACATGGCCAGAAACTCACCCAAATCTCCCCAAAAAAATAGCCAGAAACTCACCCAAATCTCCCCAAAAACATGGCCAGAAACTCACCCAAATCTCCCCAAAAACCTGGTCAGAAACTCACCCAAATCTCCCCAAAAAAATGGCCAGAAACTCACCCATATCTCCCCAAAAATATAGCCAGAAACTCACCCAAATCTCCCCCCAAAAATGGCCAGAAACTCACCCAAATCTCCCCAAAAACATGGTCAGAAACTCACCAAAATCTCCCCAAAAACGTGGCCAGAAACTCACCCAAATCTCCCCCCAAAAATGGTCAGAAACTCACCCAAATCTCCCCCCAAAAATGGTCAGAAACTCACCCAAATCTCCCCCCAAAAATGGCCAGAAACTCACCCAAATCTCCCAAAAACATGGCCAGAAACTCACCCAAATCTCCCCAAAAAAATGGCCAGAAACTCACCCAAATCTCCCCCCAAAAATGGTCAAAAACTCACCCAAATTGCCCCAAAAGTATAGCCAGAAACTCACCCAAATCTCCCCAAAAACATGGTCAGAAACTCACACAAATCTCCCCAAAAAAATGGCCAGAAACTCACCCAAATCTCTGCCCAGAATGGCCAGAAAATCTCCCAAATCTCCCCAAAAACATGGCCAGAAACTCACCCAAATCTCCCCCCAATAATGGTCAGAAACTCTCCCAAATCTCCCCCCAAAAATGGTCAGAAACTCACCCAAATCTCCCCTAAAATATAGCCAGAAACTCACCCAAATCTCCCCAAAAACATGGTCAGAAACTCACCCAAATCTCCCCAAAAAAAGGCCAGAAACTCACCCAAATCTCCCCAAAAACATGGCCAGAAACTCACCCAAATCTCCCCAAAAACATGGCCAGAAACTCACCCAAATCTCCCCAAAAATATAGCCAGAAACTCACCCAAATCTCCCCCCAAAAATGGCCAGAAACTCACCCAAATCTCCCCAAAAACATGGTCAGAAACTCACCAAAATGTCCCCAAAACCGTGGCCAGAAACTCACCCAAATCTCCCCAAAAAAATGGCCAGAAACTCACCCAAATCTCCCCCAAAAAATGGCCAGAAACTCACCCAAATCTCCCCCAAAAAACGGCCAGAAACTCACCCAAATCTCCCCAAAAAAATGGCCAGAAACTCTCCCAAATCTCCCCCCAATAATGGTCAGAAACTCTCCCAAATCTCCCCCCAAAAATGGTCAGAAACTCACCCAAATCTCCCCTAAAATATAGCCAGAAACTCACCCAAATCTCCCCCCAAAAATGGTCAGAAACTCACCCAAATCTCCCCCCAAAAATGGTCAGAAACTCACCCAAATCTCCTCAAAAAAACAGCCAGAAACTCACCCAAATCTCCCCCCAAAAATGGCCAGAAACTCACCCAAATCTCCCAAAAAAAATGGCCAGAAACTCACACAAATCTCCCCAAAAAATGGCCAGAAACTCACCCAAATCTCCCCAAAAACATGGCCAGAAACTCACCCAAATCTCCCCAAAAAAATGGCCAGAAACTCACCCAAATCTCCCCAAAAAAATGGTCAGAAACTCACCCAAATCTTTCCAAAAATGGTCAGAGACTCACCCAAATCTCCCCAAAAAAATGGCCAGAAACTCACCCAAATCTACCCCAAAAAATGGCCAGAAACTCACACAAATCTCCCCCCAAAAATGGCCAGAAACTCACCCAAATGTCCCCAAAAAAATGGCCAGAAACTCATCCAAATCTCCCCCAAAAATGGCCAGAAACTCACCCAAATCTCCCCAAAAAAATAGCCAGAAACTCACCCAAATCTCCCCAAAAACATGGCCAGAAACTCACCCAAATCTCCCCAAAAACATGGCCAGAAACTCACCCAAATCTCCCCAAAAAAATAGCCAGAAACTCACCCAAATCTCCCCAAAAACATGGCCAGAAACTCACCCAAATCTCCCCAAAAACATGGCCAGAAACTCACCCAAATCTCCCCAAAAAAATAGCCAGAAACTCACCCAAATCTCCCCAAAAACATGGCCAGAAACTCACCAAAATCTCCCCAAAAACATGGTCAGAAACTAACCCAAATCGCCCCCCAAAAATATTCACAAACTCATCCAAATCTCCCCCCAAAAATGGTCAGAAACTCACCCAAATCTCCCTCAAAAAATGGTCAGAAACTCATCCAAATCTCCCCAAAAACATGGACAGAAACTCACCAAAATCTCCCCAAAAACATGGTCAGAAACTCACCAAAATCTCCCCAAAAACATGGCCAGAAACTCACCCAAATCTCCCCAAAAAAATGGTCAGAAACTCACCCAAATCTCCCCAAAAATATAGCCAGAAACTCACCCAAATCTCCCCAAAAACATGGCCAGAAACTCACCCAAATCTCCCCAAAAACATGGTCAGAAACTCTCCCAAATCTCCCCAAAAAAATGGCCAGAAACTCTCCCAAATCTCCCCCCAATAATGGTCAGAAACTCTCCCAAATCTCCCCCCAAAAATGGTCAGAAACTCACCCAAATCTCCCCTAAAATATAGCCAGAAACTCACCCAAATCTCCCCAAAAAAATGGTCAGAAACTCACCCAAATCTCCCCCCAAAAATGGTCAGAAACTCACCCAAATCTCCTCAAAAAAACAGCCAGAAACTCACCCAAATCTCCCCCCAAAAATGGTCAGAAACTCACCCAAATCTCCCCAAAAAAATGGCCAGAAACTCACCCAAATCTCCCCAAAAAATGGCCAGAAACTCACCCAAATCTCCCCAAAAATATAGCCAGAAACTCACCCAAATCTCCCCAAAAAAATGGCCAGAAACTCACCCAAATCTCCCCAAAAAAATGGTCAGAAACTCACCCAAATCTTTCCAAAAATGGTCAGAAACTCACCCAAATCTCCCCCCAAAAATGGTCAGAAACTCACCCAAATCTCTCCCCAAATATAGCCAGAAACTCACCCAAATCTCCCAAAAAAAATGGCCAGAAACTCACCCAAATCTCCCCCAAAAAATGGCCAGAAACTCACCCAAATCTCCCCAAAAACATGGCCAGAAACTCACCCAAATCTCCCCAAAAACATGGCCAGAAACTCACCCAAATCTCCCCAAAAACATGGACAGAAACTCACCCAAATCTCCCCAAAAACATGGCCAGAAACTCACCCAAATCTCCCCAAAAACAGGGCCAGAAACTCACCAAAATCTCCCCAAAAAATAGCCAGAAACTCACCCAAATCTCCCCAAAAACATGGCCAGAAACTCACCAAAATCTCCCCAGAAACATGGCCAGAAACTCACCCAAATCTCCCAAAAAACATGGCCAGAAACTCACCCAAATCGCCCCAAAAACATGGACAGAAACTCACCCAAATCTCCCCAAAAACATGGCCAGAAACTCACCCAAATCTCCCCAAAAACATGGCCAGAAACTCACCCAAATCTCCCCAAAAACATGGTCAGAAACTCACCAAAATCTCCCCAAAAACATGGCCAGAAACTCACCCAAATCTCCCCAAAAACATGGACAGAAACTCACCAAAATCTCCCCAAAAACATAGTCAGAAACTCACCAAAATCTCCCCAAAAACAAGGACAGAAACTCACCAAAATCTGCCCCAAAAAATAGCCAGAAACTCACCCAAATCTCCCCCCAAAAAAGGTCAGAAACTCACCCAAATCTCCCCAAAAACATGGCCAGAAACTCACCCAAATCTCTCCAAAATAATGACCCAAAACTCACCCAAATCTCCCCAAAAACATGGACAGAAACTCACCCAAATCTCCCCAAAAACATGGCCAGAAACTCACCCAAATCTCCCCCCAAAAATGGTCAGAAACTCACCCAAATCTCCCCAAAAACATGGCCAGAAACTCACCCAAATCTCCCCAAAAAAATAGCGAGAAACTCACCCAAATCTCCCCCCAAAAATGGTCAGAAACTCACACAAATCTCTCCCCAAAAATGGTCAGAAACTCACCAAAATCTCCCCAAAAACATGGACAGAAACTCACCAAAATCTGCCCCAAAAAATAGCCAGAAACTCACCCAAATCTCCCCCCAAAAATGGTCAGAAACTCACCCAAATCTCCCCAAAAACATGGCCAGAAACTCACCCAAATCTCTCCAAAATAATGACCCAAAACTCACCCAAATCTCCCCAAAAACATGGTCAGAAACTCAACCAAATCTCCTCAAAAAAATGGTGAGAAACTCACCCAAATCTCCCCCAAAAAATCATCAGAAACTCACCCAAATATCCCCCCAAAAATGGTCAGAAACTCACCCAAATCTCCCCAAAAACATGGCCAGAAACTCACCCAAATCTCCCCAAAAACATGGACAGAAACTCACCCAAATCTCCCCAAAAACATGGCCAGAAACTCACCCAAATCTCCCCAAAAACATGGCCAGAAACTCACCCAAATCTCCCCAAAAACATGGCCAGAAACTCACCCAAATCTCCCCAAAAACATGGCCAGAAACTCACCAAAATCTCACCAAAAAATAGCCAGAAACTCACCCAAATCTCCCCAAAAACATGGTCAGAAACTCACCAAAATCTCCCCAAAAACATGGACAGAAACTCACCAAAACCTCCCCAAAAACATGGTCAGAAACTCACCCAAATCTCACCCCAAAAATGGTCAGAAACTCACCCAAATCTCCCCAAAAATATAGCCAGAAACTCACCCAAATCTCCCCAAAAACATGGCCAGAAACTCACCCAAATCTCCCCCCAAAAATGGCCAGAAACTCACCCAAATCTCCCCAAAAACATGGCCAGAAACTCACCCAAATCTCTCCAAAATAATGACCCAAAACTCACCCAAATCTCCCCAAAAACATGGTCAGAAACTCACCCAAATCTCCCCAAAAACATGACCAGAAACTCACCAAAATCTCCCCAAAAAAATAGCCAGAAACTCACCCAAATCTCCCCAAAAACATGGCCAGAAACTCACCCAAATCTCCCCCCAAAAATGGTCAAAAACTCACCAAAATCTCCCCCCAAAAATGGCCAGAAACGCACCCAAATCTCCCCAAAAACATGGCCAGAAACTCACGAAAATCTCCCAAAAAAACATAGTCAGAAACTCACCCAAATCTCTCCCCAAAAATGGTCAAAAACTCACCAAAATCTCCCCAAAAACATAGTCAGAAACTCACCAAAATCTCCCCAAAAACATGGACAGAAACTCACCCAAATCTCCCTAAAAACATAGTCAGAAACTCACCAAAATCTCCCCAGAAACATGGCCAGAAACTCACCCAAATCTCCCCAAAAACATGGCCAGAAACTCACCCAAATCGCCCCAAAAACATGGACAGAAACTCACCCAAATCTCCCCAAAAACATGGCCAGAAACTCACCCAAATCTCCCCAAAAACATGGCCAGAAACTCACCCAAATCTCCCCAAAAACATGGTCAGAAACTCACCAAAATCTCCCCAAAAACATGGCCAGAAACTCACCCAAATCTCCCCAAAAACATGGACAGAAACTCACCAAAATCTCCCCAAAAACATAGTCAGAAACTCACCAAAATCTCCCCAAAAACATGGACAGAAACTCACCAAAATCTGCCCCAAAAAATAGCCAGAAACTCACCCAAATCTCCCCCCAAAAATGGTCAGAAACTCACCCAAATCTCCCCAAAAACATGGCCAGAAACTCACCCAAATCTCTCCAAAATAATGACCCAAAACTCACCCAAATCTCCCCAAAAACATGGACAGAAACTCACCAAAATCTCCCCAAAAACATGGCCTGAAACTCACCCAAATCTCCCCAAAAACATGGCCAGAAACTCACCCAAATCTCCCCAAAAACATGGACAGAAACTCACCCAAATCTCCCCAAAAACATGGCCAGAAACTCACCCAAATCTCCCCCCAAAAATGGTCAGAAACTCACCCAAATCTCCCCAAAAACATGGCCAGAAACTCACCCAAATCACCCCAAAAAAATAGCGAGAAACTCACCCAAATCTCCCCCCAAAAATGGTCAGAAACTCACACAAATCTCTCCCCAAAAATGGTCAGAAACTCACCAAAATCTCCCCAAAAACATGGACAGAAACTCACCAAAATCTGCCCCAAAAAATAGCCAGAAACTCACCCAAATCTCCCCCCAAAAATGGTCAGAAACTCACCCAAATCTCCCCAAAAACATGGCCAGAAACTCACCCAAATCTCTCCAAAATAATGACCCAAAACTCACCCAAATCTCCCCAAAAACATGGTCAGAAACTCACCCAAATCTCCTCAAAAAAATGGTGAGAAACTCACCCAAATCTCCCCCAAAAAATCATCAGAAACTCACCCAAATATCCCCCCAAAAATGGTCAGAAACTCACCCAAATCTCCCCAAAAACATGGCCAGAAACTCACCCAAATCTCCCCAAAAACATGGACAGAAACTCACCCAAATCTCCCCAAAAACATGGACAGAAACTCACCCAAATCTCCCCAAAAAAATGGCCAGAAACTCACCCAAATCTCCCCAAAAACATGGCCAGAAACTCACCAAAATCTCCCCAAAAAATAGCCAGAAACTCACCCAAATCTCCCCAAAAACATGGCCAGAAACTCACCCAAATCTCCCCAAAAACATGGCCAGAAACTCACCAAAATCTCCCCAAAAACATAGTAAGAAACTCACCAAAATCTCCCCAAAAACCTGGACAGAAACTCACCAAAATCTCCCCAAAAACATAGTCAGAAACTCACCAAAATCTCCCCAAAAACATGGCCAGAAACTCACCAAAATCTCTCCAAAATAATGACCCAAAACTCACCCAAATCTCCCCAAAAACATGGACAGAAACTCACCCAAATCTCCCCAAAAACATGGCCAGAAACTCACCCAAATCTCCCCAAAAACATGGACAGAAACTCACCCAAATCTCCCCAAAAAATAGCCAGAAACTCACCCAAATCTCCCCAAAAACATGGTCAGAAACTCACCAAAATCTCCCCAAAAACATGGACAGAAACTCACCAAAACCTCCCCAAAAACATGGTCAGAAACTCACCCAAATCTCCCCCCAAAAATGGTCAGAAACTCACCCAAATCTCCCCAAAAACATGGCCAGAAACTCACCCAAATCTCTCCAAAATAATGACCCAAAACTCACCCAAATCTCCCCAAAAACATGGTCAGAAACTCACCCAAATCTCCCCAAAAACATGGCCAGAAACTCACCCAAATCTCCCCAAAAACATGGCCAGAAACTCACCCAAATCTCCCCAAAAACATGGCCAGAAACTCACCCAAATCTCCCCAAAAACATGGCCAGAAACTCACCCAAATCTCCCCAAAAACATGGACAGAAACTCACCCAAATCTCCCCAAAAAAATAGCCAGAAACTCACCCAAATCTCTCCAAAAACGTGGCCAGAAACTCACCCAAATCTCCCCAAAAACATGGTCAGAAACTCTCCCAGATCTCCCCAAAAACATGGACAGAAACTCACCCAAATCTCCCCAAAAGAATGGTCAGAAACTCACCCAAATATCCCCAAAAACATGACCAGAAACTCACCCAAATATCCCCAAAAACATGGTCAGAAACTCACCCAAATCTCCCCAAAAAAATGGCCAGAAACTCACCCAAATCTCCCCAAAAACATGGCCAGAAACGCTCCAAAATCTCCCCCCAAAAATGGCCAGAAACTCACCCAAATCTCCCAAAAAACATAATCAGAAACTCACCCAAATCTCCCCCCAAAAATGGTCAGAAACTCACCCAAATCACCCCAAAAACATGGACAGAAACTCACCAAAATCTCCCCAAAAAATAGCCAGAAACTCACCCAAATCTCTCCCCAAAAATAGCCAGAAACTCACCCAAATCTCTCCCCAAAAATGGCCAGAAACTCACCCAAATCTCCCCAAAAAAATGTCCAGAAACTCACCCAAATCTCCCCCAAAAATGGCCAGAAACTCCCCCCAATCTCCCCAAAAACATGGCCAGAAACTCACCCAAATCTCCCCAAAAACATGGCCAGAAACTCAACCAAATCTCCCCAAAACATGGTCAGGAACTCACCCAAATCTCGCCCCAAAAATGGTGAGAAACTCACCCAAATCTCCTCAAAAACATGGCCAGAAACTCACCCAAATCTCCCCAAAAACAAGGCCAGAAACTCACCCAAATCTCCCCAAATAAATGGCCAGAAACTCACCCAAATCTCCCCAAAAACATGGCCAGAAACTCACCCAAATCTCCCCAAAAAAAAGGTCAGAAACTCACCCAAATCTCCCCCCAAAAATGGCCAGAAACTCACCCAAATCTCCCCCCAAAAATGGCCAGAAACTCACCCAAATCTCCCCAAAAACATGGCCAGAAACTCACCCAAATCTCCCCAAAAACATGGACAGAAACTCACCAAAACCTCCCCAAAAAAATGGTCAGAAACTCACCCAAATCTCCCCCCAAAAATGGTCAGAAACTCACCCAAATCTCCCCAAAAACATGGCCAGAAACTCACCCAAATCTCCCCCCAAAAATGGTCAGAAACTCACCCAAATGTCCCCCCAAAAATGGCCAGAAACTCACCCAAATCTCCCCAAAAACATGGCCAGAAACTCACCCAAATCTCCCCCAAAAATGGTCAGAAACTCACCCAAATCTCCCCAAAAACATGGCCAGAAACTCACCCAAATCTCCCCAAAAACATGGTCAGAAACTCACCCAAATCACTCCAAAAAATGACCCAAAACTCACCCAAATCTGCCCAAAAAAATAGAAAGAAACTCACCAAAATCTCCCCAAAAAAATGGTCAGAAACTCACCCAAATCGCCTCAAAAACATGGTCAGAAACTCACCAAAATCTCCCCAAAAACCTGGACAGAAACTCACCCAAATCTCCCCAAAAAATGGCCAGAAACTCACCCAAATCTCCCCAAAAAAATAGCCAGAAACTCACCCAAATCTCCAAAAAAATGGTCAGAAACTCACCCAAATCTCCCCAAAAACATGGACAGAAACTCACCCAAATCTCCAAAAAAATGGTCAGAAATTCACCCAAATCTCCCCCCAAAAATGGTCTGAAACTCACCCAAATCTCACCAAAAATATAGCCAGAATCTCACCCAAATCTCCCCAAAAACATGGTCAGAAACTCAACCAAATTTCCTCCCAAATATTGCCAGAAACTCACCAAAATCTCCCGAAAAACATGGTCAGAAACTCACAAAAATCTCCCCAAAAACATGGACAGAAACTCACCAAAATCTCCCCAAAAACATGGACAGAAACTCACCCAAATCTCCCCCAAAAAATAGCCAGAAACTCACCCAAATCTCCCCAAAAAAATGGTCAGAAACTAATCCAAATCTCCCCAAAAAAATAGCCAGAAACTCACCCAAATCTCCCCAAAAACATGGCCAGAAACTCACCCAAATCTCCCCAAAAAAATGGTCAGAAACTCACCCAAATCTCCCCAAAAAAATGGCCAGAAACTCACCCAAATCTCCCCAAAAAAATGGTCAGAAACTCATCCAAATCTCAAAAAAAATGGCCAGAAACTCACCCAAATCTCCCCAAAAACATAGTCAGAAACTCACCAAAATCTCCCCAAAAACCTGGACAGAAACTCACCAAAATCTCCCCAAAAAAATGGTCAGAAACTCACCCAAATCTCCCCCCAAAAAATGGCCAGAAACTCACCTAAATCTCCCCAAAAACATGGTCAGAAACTCACAAAAATCTGCCCAAAAAAATTGGACATAATCTCACCCAAAATCTCCCCAAAAAAATGGTCAGAAACTCACCAAAATCACCCCAATAAAATAGCCAGAAATTCACCCAAATCTCCCCCAAAATATATAGCCAGAAACTCACCCAAATCTCCCCCAAAAAAAGGTCAGAAACTCACCCAAATCTCCCCAAAAACATGGCCAGAAACTCACCCAAATCTCCCCAAAAAAAAGGTCAGAAACTCACCCAAATCTCCCCCCAAAAATGGCCAGAAACTCACCCAAATCTCCCCAAAAAAATGGCCAGAAACTCACCCAAATCTCCCCAAAAACATGGCCAGAAACTCACCCGAATCTCCCCCCAAAAATGGCCAGAAACTCACCCAAATCTCCCCAAAAACATGGCCAGAAACTCACCCAAATCTCCCCAAAAACATGGACAGAAACTCACCAAAACCTCCCCAAAAAAATGGTCAGAAACTCACCCAAATCTCCCCCCAAAAATGGTCAGAAACTCACCCAAATCTCCCCAAAAACATGGCCAGAAACTCACCCAAATCTCCCCCCAAAATTGGTCAGAAACTCACCCAAATGTCCCCCCAAAAATGGCCAGAAACTCACCCAAATCTCCCCAAAAACATGGCCAGAAACTCACCAAAATCTCCCCAAAAACATGGCCAGAAACTCACCCAAATCTCCCCAAAAAAAAGGTCAGAAACTCACCCAAATCTCCCCCCAAAAATGGTCAGAAACTCACCCAAATCTCCCCAAAAAAATAGCCAGAAACTCACCCAAATCTCCCCAAAAACATGGCCAGAAACTCACCCAAATCTCCCCCCAAAAATGGCCAGAAACTCACCCAAATCTCCCCAAAAACATGGACAGAAACTCACCAAAACCTCCCCAAAAAAATGGTCAGAAACTCACCCAAATCTCCCCCCAAAAATGGTCAGAAACTCACCCAAATCTCCCCAAAAACATGGCCAGACACTCACCCAAATCTCCCCCCAAAATTGGTCAGAAACTCACCCAAATGTCCCCCCAAAAATGGCCAGAAACTCACCCAAATCTCCCCAAAAACATGGCCAGAAACTGACCCAAATCTCCCCCAAAAATGGTCAGAAACTCACCCAAATCTCCCCAAAAACATGGCCAGAAACTCACCCAAATCTCCCCAAAAACATGGTCAGAAACTCACCCAAATCACTCCAAAAAATGACCCAAAACTCACCCAAATCTGCCCAAAAAAATAGGAAGAAACTCACCAAAATCTCCCCAAAAAAATGGTCAGAAACTCACCCAAATCTCCCCAAATAAATGGCCAGAAACTCACCCAAATCTCCCCAAAAACATGGCCAGAAACTCACCCAAATCTCCCCAAAAACATGGCCAGAAACTCACCGAAATCTCCCCAAAAACATGGACAGAAACTCACCCAAATCTCCCCCAAAAATGGTCAGAAACTCACCCAAATCTCCCCCCAAAAATGGTCAGAAACTCACCCAAATCTCCCCCCAAAAATGGTCAGAAACTCACCCAAATCTCCCCAAAAACATGGTCAGAAACTCACCCAAATCTCCTGAAAAAAATGGTGAGAAACTCACCCAAAGCTCCCCAAAAAAATGGTCAGAAACTCACCCAAATCTCCCCAAAAACATAGCCAGAAACTCACCCAAATCTCCCCCAAAAAAAGGTCAGAAACTCACCCAAATCTCCCCAAAAACATGGCCAGAAACTCACCCAAATCGCCTCAAAAACATGGTCAGAAACTCACCAAAATCTCCCCAAAAACCTGGACAGAAACTCACCCAAATCTCCCCCCAAAAATGGTCAGAAACTCACCCAAATCTCCCCAAAAACATGGACAGAAACTCACCCAAATCTCCCCAAAAAATGGCCAGAAACTCACCCAAATCTCCCCAAAAAATGGCCAGAAACTCACCCAAATCTCCCCAAAAAAATGGTCAGAAACTCATCCAAATCTCCAAAAAAATGGCCAGAAACTCACCCAAATCTCCCCAAAAAAATAGCCAGAAACTCACCCAAATCTCCAAAAAAATGGTCAGAAACTCACCCAAATCTCCCCAAAAACATGGACAGAAACTCACCCAAATCTCCAAAAAAATGGTCAGAAACTCACCCAAATCTCCCCAAAAAAATGGTCAGAAATTCACCCAAATCTCCCCCCAAAAATGGTCTGAAACTCACCCAAATCTCACCAAAAATATAGCCAGAATCTCACCCAAATCTCCCCAAAAACATGGTCAGAAACTCAACCAAATTTCCTCCCAAATATTGCCAGAAACTCACCAAAATCTCCCGAAAAACATGGTCAGAAACTCACAAAAATCTCCCCAAAAACATGGACAGAAACTCACCAAAATCTCCCCAAAAACATGGACAGAAACTCACCCAAATCTCCCCAAAAAAATAGCCAGAAACTCACCCAAATCTCCCCAAAAAAATGGTCAGAAACTCATCCAAATCTCCCCAAAAAAATAGCCAGAAACTCACCCAAATCTCCCCAAAAACATAGTCAGAAACTCACCAAAATCTCCCCAAAAACATGGCCAGAAACTCACCCAAATCTCCCCAAAAACATGGCCAGAAACTCACCCAAATCTCCCCAAAAACATGGTCAGAAACTCACCAAAATCTCCCCAAAAACATGGCCAGAAACTCACCCAAATCTCCCCAAAAACATGGACAGAAACTCACCAAAATCTCCCCAAAAACATGGTCAGAAACTCACCCAAATCTCCCCAAAAACATGGACAGAAACTCACCAAAATCTGCCCCAAAAAATAGCCAGAAACTCACCCAAATCTCCCCCCAAAAATGGTCAGAAACTCACCCAAATCTCCCCAAAAACATGGCCAGAAACTCACCCAAATCTCTCCAAAATAATGACCCAAAACTCACCCAAATCTCCCCAAAAACATGGACAGAAACTCACCAAAATCTCCCCAAAAACATGGCCTGAAACTCACCCAAATCTCCCCAAAAACATGGCCAGAAACTCACCAAAATCTCCCCCCAAAAATGGCCAGAAACTCACCCAAATCTCCCCAAAAACATGGCCAGAAACTCACCCAAATCTCCCCAAAAACATGGACAGAAACTCACCCAAATCTCCCCAAAAACATGGCCAGAAACTCACCCAAATCTCCCCCCAAAAATGGTCAGAAACTCACCCAAATCTCCTCAAAAACATGGCCAGAAACTCACCCAAATCTCCCCAAAAAAATAGCGAGAAACTCACCCAAATCTCCCCCCAAAAATGGTCAGAAACTCACACAAATCTCTCCCCAAAAATGGTCAGAAACTCACCAAAATCTCCCCAAAAACATGGACAGAAACTCACCAAAATCTGCCCCAAAAAATAGCCAGAAACTCACCCAAATCTCCCCCCAAAAATGGTCAGAAACTCACCCAAATCTCCCCAAAAACATGGCCAGAAACTCACCCAAATCTCTCCAAAATAATGACCCAAAACTCACCCAAATCTCCCCAAAAACATGGTCAGAAACTCACCCAAATCTCCCCAAAAACATGGCCAGAAACTCACCCAAATCTCCCCAAAAACATGGCCAGAAACTCACCAAAATCTCCCCAAAAAAATAGCCAGAAACTCACCCAAATCTCCCCAAAAACATGGCCAGAAACTCACCCAAATCTCCCCCCAAAAATGGTCAAAAACTCACCAAAATCTCCCCCCAAAAATGGCCAGAAACGCACCCAAATCTCCCCAAAAACATGGCCAGAAACTCACGAAAATCTCCCAAAAAAACATAGTCAGAAACTCACCCAAATCTCTCCCCAAAAATGGTCAAAAACTCACCAAAATCTCCCCAAAAACATAGTCAGAAACTCACCAAAATCTCCCCAAAAACATGGACAGAAACTCACCCAAATCTCCCTAAAAACATAGTCAGAAACTCACCAAAATCTCCCCAGAAACATGGCCAGAAACTCACCCAAATCTCCCCAAAAACATGGCCAGAAACTCACCCAAATCTCCCCAAAAACATGGTCAGAAACTCACCCAAATCTCCCCAAAAACATGGCCAGAAACTCACCCAAATCTCCCCAAAAACATGGCCAGAAACTCACCCAAATCTCCCCAAAAACATGGACAGAAACTCACCAAAATCTCCCCAAAAACATGGTCAGAAACTCACCAAAATCTCCCCAAAAACATGGACAGAAACTCACCAAAATCTGCCCCAAAAAATAGCCAGAAACTCACCCAAATCTCCCCAAAAACATGGTCAGAAACTCACCCAAATCTCCCCAAAAACATGGCCAGAAACTCACCCAAATCTCTCCAAAATAATGACCCAAAACTCACCCAAATCTCCCCAAAAACATGGACAGAAACTCACCAAAATCTCCCCAAAAACATGGCCTGAAACTCACCCAAATCTCCCCAAAAACATGGCCAGAAACTCACCAAAATCTCCCCCCAAAAATGGCCAGAAACTCACCCAAATCTCCCCAAAAACATGGCCAGAAACTCACCCAAATCTCCCCAAAAACATGGACAGAAACTCACCCAAATCTCCCCGAAAACATGGCCAGAAACTCACCCAAATCTCCCCCCAAAAATGGTCAGAAACTCACCCAAATCTCCCCAAAAACATGGCCAGAAACTCACCCAAATCTCCCCAAAAAAATAGCGAGAAACTCACCCAAATCTCCCCCCAAAAATGGTCAGAAACTCACACAAATCTCTCCCCAAAAATGGTCAGAAACTCACCAAAATCTCCCCAAAAACATGGACAGAAACTCACCAAAATCTGCCCCAAAAAATAGCCAGAAACTCACCCAAATCTCCCCAAAAACATGGCCAGAAACTCACCCAAATCTCTCCAAAATAATGACCCAAAACTCACCCAAATCTCCCCAAAAACATGGTCAGAAACTCAACCAAATCTCCTCAAAAAAATGGTGAGAAACTCACCCAAATCTCCCCCAAAAAATCATCAGAAACTCACCCAAATACACCCCAAAAATGGTCAGAAACTCACCCAAATCTCCCCAAAAACATGGCCAGAAACTCACCCAAATCTCCCCAAAAACATGGACAGAAACTCACCCAAATCTCCCCAGAAACATGGCCAGAAACTCACCCAAATCTCCCCAGAAACATGGCCAGAAACTCACCCAAATCTCCCCAAAAACATGGCCAGAAACTCACCCAAATCTCCCCAAAAAATAGCCAGAAACTCACCCAAATCTCCCCAAAAACATGGTCAGAAACTCACCAAAATCTCCCCAAAAACATGGACAGAAACTCACCAAAACCTCCCCAAAAACATGGTCAGAAACTCACCCAAATCTCCCCCCAAAAATGGTCAGAAACTCACCCAAATCTCCCCAAAAATATAGCCAGAAACTCACCCAAATCTCCCCAAAAACATGGCCAGAAACTCACCCAAATCTCCCCCCAAAAATGGTCAGAAACTCACCCAAATCTCCCCAAAAACATGGCCAGAAACTCACCCAAATCTCTCCAAAATAATGACCCAAAACTCACCCAAATCTCCCCAAAAACATGGTCAGAAACTCACCCAAATCTCCCCAAAAACATGGCCAGAAACTCACCCAAATCTCCCCAAAAACATGGCCAGAAACTCACCCAAATCTCCCCAAAAACATGGCCAGAAACTCACCCAAATCTCCCCAAAAACATGGCCAGAAACTCACCCAAATCTCCCCAAAAACATGGACAGAAACTCACCCAAATCTCCCCAAAAAAATAGCCAGAAACTCACCCAAATCTCTCCAAAAACGTGGCCAGAAACTCACCCAAATCTCCCCAAAAACATGGTCAGAAATTCTCCCAGATCTCCACAAAAAACATGGACAGAAACTCACCCAAATCTCCCCAAAAGAATGGTCAGAAACTCACCCAAATATCCCCAAAAACATGACCAGAAACTCACCCAAATATCCCCAAAAACATGGTCAGAAACTCACCCAAATCTCCCCAAAAAAATGGCCAGAAACTCACCCAAATCTCCCCAAAAAAATGGCCAGAAACTCACCCAAATCTCCCCAAAAAAATGGCCAGAAACTCACCCAAATCAACCCAAAAAATGGCCAGAAATTCTCCCAAATCTCCCCAGAAACTCACCCAAATCTCCCCCCCAAAAATGGTCAGAAACTCTCCCAAATCTCCCCAAAAACATGGCCAGAAACGCTCCAAAATCTCCCCAAAAAAATGGCCAGAAACTCACCCAAATCTCCCAAAAAACATAATCAGAAACTCACCCAAATCTCCCCCCAAAAATGGTCAGAAACTCACCCAAATCACCCCAAAAACATGGACAGAAACTCACCAAAATCTCCCCAAAAAATAGCCAGAAACTCACCCAAATCTCTCCCCAAAAATAGCCAGAAACTCACCCAAATCTCTCCCCAAAAATGGCCAGAAACTCACCCAAATCTCACCAAAAATATAGCCAGAAACTCACCCAAATCTCCCCAAAAACATGGTCAGAAACTCAACCAAATTTCCTCCCAAATATTGCCAGAAATTCACCAAAATCTCCCGAAAAACATGGTCAGAAACTCACAAAAATCTCCCCAAAAACATGGACAGAAACTCACCAAAATCGCCTCAAAAACATGGTCAGAAACTCACCAAAATCTCCCCAAAAACATGGACAGAAACTCACCCAAATCTCCCCCCAAAAATGGTCAGAAACTCACCCAAATCTCCCCAAAAAAATGGCCAGAAACTCACCCAAATCTCCCCAAAAAAATGGACAGAAACTCACCCAAATCTCCCCAAAAAAATGGTCAGAAACTCATCCAAATCTCCAAAAAAATGGCCAGAAACTCACCCAAATCTCCCCAAAAACATAGTCAGAAACTCACCAAAATCTCCCCAAAAACATGGCCAGAAACTCACCCAAATCTCCCCAAAAAAATGGTCAGAAACTCACCCAAATCTCCCCCCAAAAAATGGCCAGAAACTCACCTAAATCTCCCCAAAAACATGGTCAGAAACTCACAAAAATCTGCCCAAAAAAATTGGACATAATCTCACCAAAATCTCCCCAAAAAAATGGTCAGAAACTCACCAAAATCTCCCCAATAAAATAGCCAGAAATTCACCCAAATCTCCCCCAAAATATATAGCCAGAAACTCACCCAAATCTCCCCCAAAAAAAGGTCAGAAACTCACCCAAATCTCCCCAAAAACATGGCCAGAAACTCACCCAAATCACCCCGCAAATATGGCCAGAATCTCACCAAAATCTCCCCAAAAACATGGCCAGAAACTCACCCAAATCTCCCCAAAAAAAAGGTCAGAAACTCACCCAAATCTCCCCCCAAAAATGGCCAGAAACTCACCCAAATCTCCCCAAAAAAATGGCCAGAAACTCACCCAAATCTCCCCAAAAACATGGCCAGAAACTCACCCAAATCTCCCCCCAAAAATGGCCAGAAACTCACCCAAATCTCCCCAAAAACATGGCCAGAAACTCACCCAAATCTCCCCAAAAACATGGACAGAAACTCACCAAAACCTCCCCAAAAAAATGGTCAGAAACTCACCCAAATCTCCCCCCAAAAATGGTCAGAAACTCACCCAAATCTCCCCAAAAACATGGCCAGAAACTCACCCAAATCTCCCCCCAAAATTGGTCAGAAAGTCACCCAAATGTCCCCCCAAAAATATAGCCAGAAACTCACCCAAATCTCCCCAAAAACATGGCAAGAAACTCACCCAAATCTCCCCAAAAACATGGCCAGAAACTCACCCAAATCACCCCGCAAATATGGCCAAAATCTCACCCAAATCTCCCCAAAAACATGGCCAGAAACTCACCCAAATCTCCCCAAAAAGAAGGTCAGAAACTCACCCAAATCTCCCCAAAAAAAAGGTCAGAAACTCACCCAAATCTCCCCAAAAATGGTCAGAAACTCACCCAAATCTCCCCAAAAAAATGGCCAGAAACTCACCCAAATCTCCCCAAAAACATGGCCAGAAACTCACCCAAATCTCCCCCCAAAAATGGCCAGAAACTCACCCAAATCTCCCCAAAAACATGGCCAGAAACTCACCCAAATCTCCCCAAAAACATGGACAGAAACTCACCAAAACCTCCCCAAAAAAATGGTCAGAAACTCACCCAAATCTCCCCCCAAAAATGGTCAGAAACTCACCCAAATCTCCCCAAAAACATGGCCAGAAACTCACCCAAATCTCCCCAAAAACATGGTCAGAAACTCACCCAAATCACTCCAAAAAATGACCCAAAACTCACCCAAATCTGCCCAAAAAAATAGGAAGAAACTCACCAAAATCTCCCCAAAAAAATGGTCAGAAACTCACCCAAATCTCCCCAAAAACATGGCCAGAAACTCACCCAAATCTCCCCCAAAAATGGTCAGAAACTCACCCAAATCTCCCCCCAAAAATGGTCAGAAACTAACCCAAATCTCCCCCCAAAAATGGTCAGAAACTCACCCAAATCTCCCCAAAAACATGGTCAGAAACTCACCAAAATCTCCAGAAAAAAATGGTGAGAAACTCACCCAAAGCTCCCCAAAAAAATGGTCAGAAACTCACCCAAATCGCCTCAAAAACATGGTCAGAAACTCACCAAAATCTCCCCAAAAACCTGGACAGAAACTCACCCAAATCTCCCCCCAAAAATGGTCAGAAACTCACCCAAATCTCCCCAAAAACATGGACAGAAACTCACCCAAATCTCCCCAAAAAATGGCCAGAAACTCACCCAAATCTCCCCAAAAAATGGCCAGAAACTCACCCAAATCTCCCCAAAAAAATGGTCAGAAACTCATCCAAATCTCCAAAAAAATGGCCAGAAACTCACCCAAATCTCCCCAAAAAAATAGCCAGAAACTCCCCCAAATCTCCAAAAAAATGGTCAGAAACTCACCCAAATCTCCCCAAAAACATGGACAGAAACTCACCCAAATCTCCAAAAAAATGGTCAGAAACTCACCCAAATCTCCCCAAAAAAATGGTCAGAAATTCACCCAAATCTCCCCCCAAAAATGGTCTGAAACTCACCCAAATCTCACCAAAAATATAGCCAGAATCTCACCCAAATCTCCCCAAAAACATGGTCAGAAACTCAACCAAATTTCCTCCCAAATATTGCCAGAAACTCACCAAAATCTCCCGAAAAACATGGTCAGAAACTCACAAAAATCTCCCCAAAAACATGGACAGAAACTCACCAAAATCTCCCCAGAAACATGGCCAGAAACTCACCCAAATCTCCCCAAAAACATGGCCAGAAACTCACCCAAATCGCCCCAAAAACATGGACAGAAACTCACCCAAATCTCCCCAAAAACATGGCCAGAAACTCACCCAAATCTCCCCAAAAACATGGACAGAAACTCACCCAAATCTCCCCAAAAACATGGTCAGAAACTCACCAAAATCTCCCCAAAAACATGCACAGAAACTCACCAAAATCTGCCCCAAAAAATAGCCAGAAACTCACCCAAATCTCCCCCCAAAAATGGTCAGAAACTCACCCAAATCTCCCCAAAAACATGGCCAGAAACTCACCCAAATCTCTCCAAAATAATGACCCAAAACTCACCCAAATCTCCCCAAAAACATGGCCAGAAACTCACCCAAATCTCCCCAAAAAAATAGCCAGAAACTCACCCAAATCTCCAAAAAAATGGTCAGAAACTCACCCAAATCTCCCCAAAAACATGGACAGAAACTCACCCAAATCTCCCCCCAAAAATGGTCAGAAACTCACCCAAATCTCCCCAAAAACATGGTCAGAAACTCACCAAAATCTGTCCAAAATAATGACCCAAAACTCACCCAAATCTCCCCAAAAACATGGTCAGAAACTCACCCAAATCTCCTCAAAAAAATGGTGAGAAACTCACCCAAATCTCCCCCAAAAAATCATCAGAAACTCACCCAAATATCCCCCCAAAAATGGTCAGAAACTCACCCAAATCTCCCCAAAAACATGGCCAGAAACTCACCCAAATCTCCCCAAAAACATGGACAGAAACTCACCCAAATCTCCCCAAAAACATGGACAGAAACTCACCCAAATCTCCCCAAAAACATGGCCAGAAACTCACCCAAATCTCCCCAAAAACAGGGCCAGAAACTCACCAAAATCTCCCCAAAAAATAGCCAGAAACTCACCCAAATCTCCCCAAAAACATGGCCAGAAACTCACCAAAATCTCCCCAGAAACATGGCCAGAAACTCACCCAAATCTCCCCAAAAACATGGCCAGAAACTCACCCAAATCGCCCCAAAAACATGGCCAGAAACTCACCCAAATCTCCCCAAAAACATGGCCAGAAACTCACCCAAATCTCCCCAAAAACATGGCCAGAAACTCACCCAAATCTCCCCAAAAACATGGTCAGAAACTCACCAAAATCTCCCCAAAAACATGGCCAGAAACTCACCCAAATCTCCCCAAAAACATGGACAGAAACTCACCAAAATCTCCCCAAAAACATAGTCAGAAACTCACCAAAATCTCCCCAAAAACATGGACAGAAACTCACCAAAATCTGCCCCAAAAAATAGCCAGAAACTCACCCAAATCTCCCCCCAAAAATGGTCAGAAACTCACCCAAATCTCCCCAAAAACATGGACAGAAACTCACCCAAATCTCTCCAAAATAATGACCCAAAACTCACCCAAATCTCCCCAAAAACATGGTCAGAAACTCCCCCAAATCTCCTCAAAAAAATGGTGAGAAACTCACCCAAATCTCCCCCAAAAATTCATCAGAAACTCACCCAAATATCCCCCCAAAAATGGTCAGAAACTCACCCAAATCTCCCCAAAAACATGGCCAGAAACTCACCCAAATCTCCCCAAAAACATGGCCAGAAACTCACCAAAATCTCCCCAAAAAATAGCCAGAAACTCACCCAAATCTCCCCAAAAACATGGCCAGAAACTCACCAAAATCTCCCCGGAAACATGGCCAGAAACTCACCCAAATCTCCCCAAAAACATGGCCAGAAACTCACCCAAATCGCCCCAAAAACATGGACAGAAACTCACCCAAATCTCCCCAAAAACATGGCCAGAAACTCACCCAAATCTCCCCAAAAACATGGCCAGAAACTCACCCAAATCTCCCCAAAAACATGGTCAGAAACTCACCAAAATCTCCCCAAAAACATGGCCAGAAACTCACCCAAATCTCCCCAAAAACATGGACAGAAACTCACCAAAATCTCCCCAAAAACATAGTCAGAAACTCACCAAAATCTCCCCAAAAACATGGACAGAAACTCACCAAAATCTGCCCCAAAAAATAGCCAGAAACTCACCCAAATCTCCCCCCAAAATGGTCAGAAACTCACCCAAATCTCCCCAAAAACATGGCCAGAAACTCACCCGAATCTCTCCAAAATAATGACCCAAAACTCACCCAAATCTCCCCAAAAACATGGACAGAAACTCACCAAAATCTCCCCAAAAACATGGCCTGAAACTCACCCAAATCTCCCCAAAAACATGGCCAGAAACTCACCCAAATCTCCCCCCAAAAATGGCCAGAAACTCACCCAAATCTCCCCAAAAACATGGCCAGAAACTCACCCAAATCTCCCCAAAAACATGGACAGAAACTCACCCAAATCTCCCCAAAAACATGGCCAGAAACTCACCCAAATCTCCCCCCAAAAATGGTCAGAAACTCACCCAAATCTCCCCAAAAACATGGCCAGAAACTCACCCAAATCTCTCCAAAATAATGACCCAAAACTCACCCAAATCTCCCCAAAAACATGGTCAGAAACTCACCCAAATCTCCCCCCAAAAATGGTCAGAAATTCACCAAAATCTCCCCAAAAACATGGCCAGAAACTCACCCAAATCTCCCCAAAAACATGGCCAGAAACTCACCCAAATCTCCCCCCAAAAATGGTCAGAAATTCACCAAAATCTCCCCAAAAACATGGCCAGAAACTCACCCAAATCTCCCCAAAAACATGGCCAGAAACTCACCCAAATCTCCCCCCAAAAATGGTCAGAAACTCACCCAAATCTCCCCAAAAACATGACCAGAAACTCACCAAAATCTCCCCAAAAAATAGCCAGAAACTCACCAAAGTCTCCCAAAAAAAATAGTCAGAAACTCACCCAAATCTCTCCCCAAAAATGGTCAGAAACTCACCAAAATCTCCCCAAAAACATGGCCAGAAACTCACCCAAATCTCCCCAAAAACATGGCCAGAAACTCACCCAAATCTCCCCAAAAACATGGCCAGAAACTCACACAAATCTCTCTCCAAAAATGGTGAGAAACTCACCCAAATCTCCCCAAAAACACAGTCAGAAACTCACCCAAATCTCCCCAAAAACATGGACAGAAACTCACCAAAATCTCCCCAAAAAAATAGCCAGAAACTCACCCAAATCTCCCCAAAAACATGGCCAGAAACTCACCCAAATCTCCCCCCAAAAATGGTCAGAAACTCACCCAAATCTCTCCCCAAAATATGGCCAGAAACTCACCCAAATCTCCCCAAAAAAATGGCCAGAAACTCACCCAAATCTCCCCAAAAACATGGACAGAAACTCACCAAAATCTCCCCAAAAACATGGCCAGAAACTCACGAAAATCTCCCAAAAAAACATAGTCAGAAACTCACCCAAATCTCTCCCCAAAAATGGTCAAAAACTCACCAAAATCTCCCCAAAAACATAGTCAGAAACTCACCCAAATCTCCCCAGAAACATGGCCAGAAACTCACCCAAATCTCCCCAAAAACATGGCCAGAAACTCACCCAAATCTCCCCAAAAACATGGCCAGAAACTCACCCAAATCTCCCCAAAACCATGGTCAGAAACTCACCAAAATCTCCCCAAAAACATGGCCAGAAACTCACCCAAATCTCCCCAAAAACATGGCCAGAAACTCACCAAAATCTCCCCAAAAACATGGACAGAAACTCACCAAAATCTCCCCAAAAACATGGTCAGAAACTCACCAATATCTCCCCAAAAACATGGACAGAAACTCACCAAAATCTGCCCCAAAAAATAGCCAGAAACTCACCCAAATCTCCCCCCAAAAATGGTCAGAAACTCACCCAAATCTCCCCAAAAACATGGCCAGAAACTCACCCAAATCTCTCCAAAATAATGACCCAAAACTCACCCAAATCTCCCCAAAAACATGGACAGAAACTCACCAAAATCTCCCCAAAAACATGGCCTGAAACTCACCCAAATCTCCCCAAAAACATGGCCAGAAACTCACCAAAATCTCACCCCAAAAATGGCCAGAAACTCACCCAAATCTCCCCAAAAACATGGCCAGAAACTCACCCAAATCTCCCCAAATAAATGGCCAGAAACTCACCCAAATCTCCCCAAAAACATGGCCAGAAACTCACCCAAATCTCCCCAAAAAAAAGGTCAGAAACTCACCCAAATCTCCCCCCAAAAATGGCCAGAAACTCACCCAAATCTCCCCAAAAAAATGGCCAGAAACTCACCCAAATCTCCCCAAAAACATGGCCAGAAACTCACCCAAATCTCCCCCCAAAAATGGCCAGAAACTCACCCAAATCTCCCCAAAAACATGGCCAGAAACTCACCCAAATCTCCCCAAAAACATGGACAGAAACTCACCAAAACCTCCCCAAAAAAATGGTCAGAAACTCACCCAAATCTCCCCCCAAAAATGGTCAGAAACTAACCCAAATCTCCCCAAAAACATGGCCAGAAACTCACCCAAATCTCCCCCCAAAATTGGTCAGAAACTCACCCAAATGTCCCCCCAAAAATGGCCAGAAACTCACCCAAATCTCCCCAAAAACATGGCCAGAAACTCACCCAAATCTCCCCCAAAAATGGTCAGAAACTCACCCAAATCTCCCCAAAAACATGGCCAGAAACTCACCCAAATCTCCCCAAAAACATGGTCAGAAACTCACCCAAATCACTCCAAAAAATGACCCAAAACTCACCCAAATCTGCCCAAAAAAATAGGAAGAAACTCACCAAAATCTCCCCAAAAAAATGGTCAGAAACTCACCCAAATCTCCCCAAATAAATGGCCAGAAACTCACCCAAATCTCCCCAAAAACATGGCCAGAAACTCACCCAAATCTCCCCCAAAAATGGTCAGAAACTCACCCAAATCTCCCCCCAAAAATGGTCAGAAACTCACCCAAATCTCCCCCCAAAAATGGTCAGAAACTCACCCAAATCTCCCCAAAAACATGGTCAGAAACTCACCAAAATCTCCTGAAAAAAATGGTGAGAAACTCACCCAAAGCTCCCCAAAAAAATGGTCAGAAACTCACCCAAATCTCCCCAAAAACATAGCCAGAAACTCACCCAAATCTCCCCCAAAAAAAGGTCAGAAACTCACCCAAATCTCCCCAAAAACATGGCCAGAAACTCACCCAAATCGCCTCAAAAACATGGTCAGAAACTCACCAAAATCTCCCCAAAAACCTGGACAGAAACTCACCCAAATCTCCCCCCAAAAATGGTCAGAAACTCACCCAAATCTCCCCAAAAACATGGACAGAAACTCACCCAAATCTCCCCAAAAACATGGACAGAAACTCACCCAAATCTCCCCAAAAAATGGCCAGAAACTCACCCAAATCTCCCCAAAAAAATGGTCAGAAACTCATCCAAATCTCCAAAAAAATGGCCAGAAACTCACCCAAATCTCCCCAAAAAAATAGCCAGAAACTCACCCAAATCTCCAAAAAAATGGTCAGAAACTCACCCAAATCTCCCCAAAAACATGGACAGAAACTCCCCCAAATCTCCAAAAAAATGGTCAGAAACTCACCCAAATCTCCCCCCAAAAATGGTCAGAAATTCACCCAAATCTCCCCCCAAAAATGGTCTGAAACTCACCCAAATCTCACCAAAAATATAGCCAGAATCTCACCCAAATCTCCCCAAAAACATGGTCAGAAACTCAACCAAATTTCCTCCCAAATATTGCCAGAAACTCACCAAAATCTCCCGAAAAACATGGTCAGAAACTCACAAAAATCTCCCCAAAAACATGGACAGAAACTCACCAAAATCTCCCCAAAAACATGGACAGAAACTCACCCAAATCTCCCCAAAAAAATAGCCAGAAACTCACCCAAATCTCCCCAAAAAAATGGTGAGAAACTCATCCAAATCTCCCCAAAAAAATAGCCAGAAACTCACCCAAATCTCCCCAAAAAAATGGTCAGAAACTCACCCAAATCTCCCCAAAAAAATGGCCAGAAACTCACCCAAATCTCCCCAAAAAAATGGTCAGAAACTCATCCAAATCTCCAAAAAAATGGCCAGAAACTCACCCAAATCTCCCCAAAAAAATAGCCAGAAACTCACCCAAATCTCCCCCCAAAAATGGTCAGAAACTCAACCAAATTTCCTCCCAAATATTGCCAGAAACTCACCAAAATCTCCCGAAAAACATGGTCAGAAACTCACAAAAATCTCCCCAAAAACATGGACAGAAACTCACCAAAATCGCCTCAAAAACATGGTCAGAAACTCACCAAAATCTCCCCAAAAACCTGGACAGAAACTCACCCAAATCTCCCCCCAAAAATGGTCAGAAACTCACTCAAATCTCCCTAAAAAAATGGCCAGAAACTCACCCAAATCTCCCCAAAAAATGGCCAGAAACTCACCCAAATCTCCCCAAAAAAATGGTCAGAAACTCATCCAAATCTCCAAAAAAATGGCCAGAAACTCACCCAAATCTCCCCAAAAACATAGTCAGAAACTCACCAAAATCTCCCCAAAAACATGGCCAGAAACTCACCCAAATCTCCCCAAAAAAATGGTCAGAAACTCACCCAAATCTCCCCCCAAAAAATGGTCAGAAACTCACCTAAATCTCCCCAAAAACATGGTCAGAAACTCACAAAAATCTGCCCAAAAAAATTGGACATAATCTCACCAAAATCTCCCCAAAAAAATGGTCAGAAACTCACCAAAATCTCCCCAATAAAATAGCCAGAAATTCACCCAAATCTCCCCCAAAAGAAGGTCAGAAACTCACCCAAATCTCCCCAAAAACATGGCCAGAAACTCACCCAAATCACCCCGCAAATATGGCCAGAATCTCACCAAAATCTCCCCAAAAACATGGCCAGAAACTCACCCAAATCTCCCCAAAAAATGACCCAAAACTCACCCAAACCTCCCCAAAAACATGGACAGAAACTCTCCCAAATCTCCCAGAAAACATGGACAGAAACTCACCCAAATCTCCCCAAAAACATGGCCAGAAACTCACCCAAATCTCCCCCCAAAAATGGCCAGAAACTCACCCAAATCTCCCCAAAAACATGGCCAGAAACTCACCCAAATCTCCCCAAAAAAATGGTCAGAAACTCACCCAAATCTCCCCAAAAACATGGCCAGAAACTCACCCAAATCTCCCCAAAAACATGGACAGAAACTCACCCAAATCTCCCCCCAAAAATGGTCAGAAACTCACCAAAATCTCCCCAAAAAAATAGCCAGAAACTCACCCAAATCTCCCCCCAAAAATGGCCAGAAACTCACCCAAATCTCCCCTAAAAAATGGTCAGAAACTCACCCAAATCTCCCCCAAAAATATAGCCAGAAACTCACCCAAATCTCCCCCCAAAAATGGCCAGAAACTCACCCAAATCTCCCCCAAAAAATGGTCAGAAACTCTCCCAAATCTCCCCAAAAACATGGCCAGAAACTCACCCAAATCTCCCGAAAAACATGGTCAGAAACTCACTAAATTCTACCCAAAAACATGGACAGAAACTCACCAAAACCTCTCCAAAAAAATGGCCAGAAACTCACCCAAATCTCCCCCCAAAATGGTCAGAAACTCACCCAAATCTCCCCAAAAATATAGCCAGAAACTCTCCCAAATCTCCCCAAAAACATGGACAGAAACTCACCCAAATCTCCCCAAAAACATGGCCAGAAACTGACCCAAATCTCCCCAAAAAAATGGCCAGAAACTCACCCAAATCTCCCCCCAAAAATGGTCAGAAACTCACCCAAATCTCCCCAAAAACATGGACAGAAACTCACCCAAATCTCCCCCCAAAAATGGCCAGAAACTCACCCAAATCTCCCCAAAAAAATGGTCAGAAACTCACCCAAATCGCCCCAAAAACATGGCCAGAAACTCACTCAAATCTCCCCAAAAACATAGCCAGAAACTCACCCAAATCTCCCCAAAAACATGGTCAGAAACTCACCCAAATCTCCCCAAAAAAATGGCCAGAAACTCACCCAAATCTTCCCCCAAAAATGGTCAGAAACTCACCCAAATCTCCCCAAAAACATGGCCACAAACTCACCCAAATCTCACCAAAAACGTGGTCAGAAACTCACCCAAATCTCCCTAAAAAAATGGTCAGAAATTCACCCAAAGCTCCCCCCAAAAATGGTCAGAAACTCACCCAAATCTCCCCAAAAATATAGCCAGAAACTCACCCAAATCTCCCCCCAAAAATATAGCCAGAAACTCACCCAAATCTCCCCAAAAAATGGCCAGAAACTCACCCAAATCTCCCCAAAAACATGGCCAGAAACTCACCCAAATCTCCCCAAAAACATGGACAGAATCTCACCAAAATCTCCCCTAAAAAATGGCCAGAAACTCACCCAAATCTTCCCCCAAAAATGGTCAGAAACTCACCCAAATCTCCCCAAAAACATGGTCAGAAACTCACCAAAATCTCCCCCCAAAAATGGCCAGAAACTCACCCAAATCTCCCCAAAATCATGGTCAGAAACTCACCAAAATCTCCCCAAAAACATGGACAGAAACTCACCAAAATCTCCCCAAAAACATGGCCAGAAACTCACCCAAATCTCCCCCCAAAAATGGTCAGAAACTCACCCAAATCTCCCCAAAATCATGGTCAGAAACTCACCAAAATCTCCCCAAAAAATAGCCAGAAACTCACCCAAATCTCCCCAAAAACATGGCCAGAAACTCACCCAAATCTCTCCAAAAACGTGGCCAGAAACTCACCCAAATCTCCCCAAAAACATGACCAGAAACTCTCCCAGATCTCCCCAAAAATATGGACAGAAACTCACCAAAACCTCCCCAAAAACATGACCAGAAACTCACCCAAATTTCCCCAAAAACATGACCAGAAACTCACCCAAATATCCCCAAAAACATGGTAAGAAACTCACCCAAATCTCCCCAAAAAAATGGCCAGAAACTCACCCAAATCTCCCCAAAAAAATGGTCAGAAACTCATCCAAATCTCCAAAAAAATGGCCAGAAACTCACCCAAATCTCCCCAAAAAAATAGCCAGAAACTCACCCAAATCTCCAAAAAAATGGTCAGAAACTCACCCAAATCTCCCCAAAAACATGGACAGAAACTCACCCAAATCTCCAAAAAAATGGTCAGAAACTCACCCAAATCTCCCCAAAAAAATGGTCAGAAATTCACCCAAATCTCCCCCCAAAAATGGTCAGAAACTCACCCAAATCTCCCCAAAAAAATGGCCAGAAACTCACCCAAATCTCCCCCAAAAATGGCCAGAAACTCACCCAAATCTCCCCAAAAAAATGGCCAGAAACTCACCCAAATCTCCCCAAAAAAATGGTCAGAAACTCATCCAAATCTCCAAAAAAATGGCCAGAAACTAACCGAAATCTCCCCAAAAACATGGCCAGAAACTCACCCAAATCTCCCCAAAAAAATGGTCAGAAACTCATCCAAATCTCCCCAAAAAAATAGCCAGAAACTCACCCAAATCTCCAAAAAAATGGTCAGAAACTCACCCAAATCTCCCCAAAAATGGTCAGAAACTCACCCAAATCTCCCCAAAAAATATAGCCAGAAACTCACCCAAATCTCCCCCAAAAACATGGACAGAAACTCACCCAAATCTCCCCAAAAAAATGGCCAGAAACTCACCAAAATCTCCCCCCAAATATGGCCAGAAACTCACCCAAATCTCCCCAAAAACATAGTCAGAAACTCACCAAAATCTCCCCAAAAACCTGGACAGAAACTCACCAAAATCTCCCCAAAAACATGGACAGAAACTCACCAAAATCTCCCCCCAAAAATGGTCAGAAACTCACCCAAATCTCCCCAAAAACATGGCCAGAAACTCACCAAAATCTCCCCAAAAAATAGCCAGAAACTCACCCAAATCTCCCCAAAAACATGGTCAGAAACTCACCAAAAACTCCCCAAAAACATGGACAGAAACTCACCAAAACCTCCCCAAAAACATGGTCAGAAACTCACCCAAATCTCCCCAAAAACATGGCCAGAAAGTCACCCAAATCCCCCCCCAAAAATGACCAGAAACTCACCCAAATCTCCCTAAAAACATGGTCAGAAACTCACCCAAATCTCCCCAAAAATATAGCCAGAAACTCACCCAAATCGCCCCAAAAAAATGGCCAGAAACTCCTCCAAATCTCCCCCAAAAATGGCAAGAAACTCACCCAAACCTCCCCAAAAAAATTGCCAGAAACTCACCCAAATCTCCCCAAAAACCTGGTCAGAAACTCACCCAAATCTCCCCTAAAATATAGCCAGAAACTCACCCAAATCTCCCCAAAAACATGGTCAGAAACTCATCCAAATCTCCCCCCAAAAATGGCCAGAAACTCACCCAAATCTCGCCAAAACCATGGACAGAAACTCACCCAAACCTCCCCAAAAACATGGCCAGAAACTCACCCAAATCTCCCCAAAAACATGGCCAGAAACTCACCCAAATCTCCCCAAAAACATGGCCAGAAACTCACCCAAATCTCCCCAAAAACATGGCCAGAAACTCACCCAAATCTCCCCAAAAACATGGCCAGAAACTCACCAAAATCTCCCCAAAAAAATGGTCAGAATCTCACCCAAATCTCCCCCCAAAAATGGCCAGAAACTCACCCAAATCTCCCCAAAAACATGGCCAGAAACTCACCCAAATCTCCCCAAAAACATGGCCAGAAACTCACCCAAATCTCCCCCCAAAAATTGTCAGAAACTCACCCAAATCTCCCCCCAAAAATTGTCAGAAACTCACCCAAATCTCCCCCCAAAAATGGCCAGAAACTCACCCAAATCTCCCCAAAAATATGGTCAGAAACTCACCCAAATCTCCCCAAAAATAAAGCCAGAAACTCACCCAAATCTCCCCCCAAAAATGGTCAGAAACTCACCCAAATCTCCCCTAAAATATAGCCAGAAACTCACCCAAATCTCCCCCCAAAAATGGTCAGAAACTCACCCAAATCTCCCCCCAAAAATGGTCAGAAACTCACCCAAATCTCCTCAAAAAAACAGCCAGAAACTCACCCAAATCTCCCCCCAAAAATGGCCAGAAACTCACCCAAATCTCCCCAAAAACATGGCCAGAAACTCACCCAAATCTCCCCAAAAAAATGGTCAGAAACTCACCCAAATCTTTCCAAAAATGGTCAGAAACTCACCCAAATCTTTCCAAAAATGGTCAGAAACTCACCCAAATCTTTCCAAAAATGGTCAGAAACTCACCCAAATCTTTCCAAAAATGGTCAGAAACTCACCCAAATCTTTCCAAAAATGGTCAGAAACTCACCCAAATCTTTCCAAAAATGGTTAGAAACTCACCCAAATCTACCCCAAAAAATGGCCAGAAACTCACCCAAATCTACCCCAAAAAATGGCCAGAAACTCACACAAATCTCCCCCCAAAAATGGTCAGAAACTCACCCAAATGTCCCCAAAAAAATGGCCAGAAACTCATCCAAATCTCCCCCAAAAATGGCCAGAAACTCACCCAAACCTCCCCAAAAAAATGGCCAGAAACTCACCCAAATCTCCCCCCAAAAATGGTCAGAAACTCACCCAAATCTTTCCCCAAAAATGGTCAGAAACTCACCCAAATCTCCCCCCAAAAATGGCCAGAAACTCACCCAAATCTCCCCAAAAAATAGGTCAGAAACCCACCCAAATCTCCCCAAAAACATGGTCAGAAACTCACCAAAATCTCCCCAAAAAAATGGTCAGAAACTCACCAAAATCTCCCCAAAAAAATGGTCAGAAACTAACCCAAATCGCCCCCCAAAAATATTCAGAAACTCATCCAAATCTCCCCCCAAAAATGGTCAGAAACTCACCCAAATCTCCCCAAAAAAATGGCCAGAAACTCACCCAAATCTCCCCCCAAAAATGGCCAGAAACTCTCCAAAATCTCCACCCAAAAATGTCCAGAAACTCACCCAAATCTCCCCAAAATCATGGACAGAAACTCACCAAAATCTCTCCAAAAACCTGGTCACAAACTCACCCAAATCTCCCCCAAAAATGGTCAGAAACTCAAAAAAATCTCCCCAAAAACATGGACAGAAACTCACCCAAATCTCCCCAAAAAAATAAGCAGAAACTCACCCAAATCGCCCCCCAAAAATGGTCAGAAACTCATCCAAATATACCCTCAAAAATAGTCAGAAACTCACCCAAATCTCCCCCAAAAAATAGTCAGAAACTCACCCAAATCTCCCCAAAAACATGGCCAGAAACTCACCCAAATCTCCCCAAAAAAATAGCCAGAAACTCACCCAAATCTCCCCAAAAACATGGCCAGAAACTCACCCAAATCTCCCCAAAAACCTGGTCAGAAACTCACCCAAATCTCCCCAAAAACATGGTCAGAAACTCACCCAAATCTCCCCAAAAACATGGCCAGAAACACACCCAAATCTCTCCAAAATAATGACCCAAAACTCACTAAAATCTACCCAAAAAAATGGTCAGAAAGTCACCCAAATCTCCCCAAAAACATGCCCAGAAACTCAACAAAATCTCCCCAAAAACATGGCCAGAAACTCACCCAAATCTCCCCAAAAACATGGCCAGAAACTCACCCAAATCTCTCCAAAATAATGACCCAAAACTCACCAAAATCTCCCTAAAAAAATGGTCAGAAACTCACCCAAATCTCCCAAAAAAAATGGTCAGAAACTCACCCAAATCTCCCCAAAAACATGGCCAGAAACTCACCCAAATCTCCCCCCAAAAATGGTCAGAAACTCACCCAAATCTCCCCAAAAATATAGCCAGAATCTCACCCAAATCTCCCCCAAAAAATGGCCAGAAACTCACCCAAATCTCCCAAAAACATGGCCAGAAACTCACCCAAATCTCCCCCCAAAAATGGCCAGAAACTCACCCAAATCTCCCCAAAAAATGGCCAGAAACTCACCCAAATCTCCCCAAAAACATGGACAGAATCTCACCCAAATCTCCCCAAAAAAATGGCCAGAAACTCTCCAAAATCTCCCCCCAAAAATGGCCAGAAACTCACCCAAATCTCCCCAAAAAAATGGCCAGAAACTCACCAAAATCTCTCCAAAAACATGGTCAGAAACTCAACAAAATCTCCCCAAAAAATGGCCAGAAAGTCACCCAAATCTCCCCAAAAATATAGCCAGAAACTCACCCAAATCTTCCCCCAAAAATGGCCAGAAACTCACCCAAATCTCCACAAAAAATGGCCAGAAACTCACCCAAATCTCCCCCCAAAAATGGTCAGAAACTCACCCAAATCTCCCCCCAAAAATGGCCAGAAACTCACCCAAATCTCCCCAAAAACATGGCCAGAAACTCACCCAAATCTCCCCAAAAACATGGCCAGAAACTCACCCAAATCTCCCCAAAAACATGGCCAGAAACTCACCCAAATCTCCCCAAAAACATGGACAGAAACTCACAAAAATCTCCCCAAAAAAATTTTCAGAAACTCACCCAAATCTCCCAAAAACATGGACAGAAACTCACCCAAATCTCCCCAAAAACATGGACAGAAACTCACCCAAATCTCTCCCCAAAAATGGCCAGAAACTCACCCAAATCTCCCCAAAAACATGGCCAGAAAGTCACCGAAATCCCCCCCCAAAAATGGCCAGAAACTCACCAAAATCTCCCCAAAAACATGGACAGAAAGTCACCAAAACCTCCCCCAAAAAAATGGTCAGAAACTAATCAAAATCTCTCCAAAAACATGGCCAGAAACTCACCCAAATCTCCCCAAAAAATGGCAAGAAACTCACTGAAATCTCCCCAAAAAAATGGTCAGAAACTCACCCAAATCTCCCCCCAAAAATGGCCAGAAACTCACCCAAATCTCCCCAAAAACATGGCCAGAAACTCACCCAAATCGCCCCAAAAAAATGGCCAGAAACTCCTCCAAATATCCCCCAAAAATGGCCAGAAACTCACCCAAACCTCCCCAAAAAAATTGCCAGAAACTCACCCAAATCTCCCCAAAAACCTGGTCAGAAACTCACCCAAATCTCCCCAAAAAAATGGTCAGAAACTCATCCAAATCTCCCCCCAAAAATGGCCAGAAACTCACCCAAATCTCCCCAAAAATGGTCAGAAACTCACCCAAATCTCCCCCCAAAAATGGTCAGAAACTCACCCAAATCTCCCCAAAAAATAGGGCAGAAACTAACCCAAATCTCCCCAAAAACATGGTCAGAAACTCACCAAAATCTCCCCAAAAAAATGGTCAGAAACTCAGCAAAATCTCCCCAAAAAAATGGTCAGAAACTAACCCAAATCGCCCCCCAAAAATATTCAGAAACTCATCCAAATCTCCCCAAAAAAATGGTCAGAAACTCACCCAAATCTCCCCCCAAAAATGGCCAGAAACTCACCCAAATCTCCCCCCAAAAATGGCCAGAAACTCACCCAAATCTCCCCAAAAACATGGTCAGAAACTCACCAAAATCTCCCCAAAAACGTGGCCAGAAACTCACCCAAATCTCCCCAAAAAAATGGCCAGAAACTCACCCAAATCACCCCCCAAAAATGGCCAGAAACTCACCCAAATCTCCCCAAAAACATGGTCAGAAACTCACCCAAATCTCCCCAAAAAAATGGCCAGAAACTCTCCCAAATCTCCCCCAAAAATGGTCAGAAACTCACCCAAATCTCCCCTAAAATATAGCCAGAAACTCAACCAAATCTCCCCCCAAAAATGGACAGAAACTCACCCAAATCTCCCCCCAAAAATGGTCAGAAACTCACCCAAATCTCCTCAAAAAAACAGCCAGAAACTCACCCAAATCTCCCCCCAAAAATGGCCAGAAACTCACCCAAATCTCCCCAAAAAAATGGCCAGAAACTCACCCAAATCTCCCCCCAAAAATGGCCAGAAACTCACCCAAATCTCCCCAAAAACATGGCCAGAAACTCACCCAAATCTCCCCAAAAACATGGCCAGAAACTCACCCAAATCTCCCCAAAAAAATAGCCAGAAACTCACCAAAATCTTTCCAAAAATGGTCAGAAACTCACCCAAATCTCCCCCCAAAAATGGTCAGAAACTCACCCAAATCTCTCCCCAAATATAGTCAGAAACTCACCCAAATCTCCCCAAAAATATAGCCAGAAACTCACCCAAATCTCCCCAAAAAAAATGGCCAGAAACTCACCCAAATCTACCCCAAAAAATGGCCAGAAACTCTCCAAAATCTCCCCCCAAAAATGGCCAGAAACTCAAAAAAATCTCCCCAAAAACATGGCCAGAAACTCACCAAAATCTCCCCAAAAACATGGCCAGAAACTCACCAAAATCTCCCCAAAAAAATGGGCAGAAACTCACCCAAATCGCCCCCCAAAAATGGTCAGAAACTCATCCAAATATACCTCCAAAAATGGCCAGAAACTCACCCAAATCTCCCCCAAAAAATAGTCAGAAACTCACCCAAATCTCCCCAAAAACCTGGTCAGAAACTCACCCAAATCTCCCCAAAAACATGGTCAGAAACTCACCCAAATCTCCCCAAAAACATGGACAGAAACTCACTCAAATCTCCCCAAAAAAATGGTCAGAAACTAACCCAAATCGCCCCCCAAAATGGGTCAGAAAATCATCCATATCTCCCCCAAAAATAAAGCCAGAAACTCACCCAAATCTCCCCAAAAACATGGCCTGAAACTCACCCAAATCTCCCCAAAAACATGGACAGAAACTCACCCAAATCTCCCTCCAAAAATGGTCAGAAACTCACCCAAACCTCCCCCCAAAAATGGCCAGAAACTCACCCAAATCTGCCCAAAAACATGGCAAGAAACTCACCGAAATCTCCCCAAAAATAGTCAGAAACTCACCCAAATCTCCCTAAAAACATGGACAGAAACTCACCCAAATCTCCCCCCAAAAATGGCCAGAAACTCACCCAAATCTCCCCAAAAATATAGCCAGAAACTCACCCAAATCTCCCTCAAAAAATGGCCAGAAACTCACCCAAATCTCCCTCAAAAAATGGTCAGAAACTCACCCAAACCTCCCCCCAAAAATGGCCAGAAACTCACCCAAATCTCCCCAAAAATACAGACAGAAACTCACCCAAATCTCCCCCAAAAAAGGCCAGAAACTCACCCAAATCTCCCCCAAAAAATGGCCAGAAACTCACCCAAATCTCTGCCCAGAATGGCCAGAAAATCTCCCAAATCTCCCCAAAAACATGGCCAGAAACTCACCCAAATCTCCCCCCAAAAATGGTCAGAAACTCACCCAAATCTCCCCCAAAAAATAGTCAGAAACTATCCCAAATCTCCCAAAAAAATGGTCAGAAACTCACCCAAATCTCCCCCCAAAAATGGCCAGAAACTCACCCAAATCTCCCCCCAAAAATTGTCAGAAACTCACCCAAATCTCCCCCCAAAAATGGCCAGAAACTCACCCAAATCTCCCCCCAAAAATGGCCAGAAACTCACCCAAATCTCCCCAAAAACATGGTCAGAAACTCACCCAAATCTCCCCAAAAACATGGCCAGAAACTCTCCAAAATCTCCCCCCAAAAATGGCCAGAAACACAACCAAATCTCCCCAAAAATATAGCCAGAAACTCACCCAAATCTCCCCAAAAAAATGGTCAGAAACTCACCCAAATCTCCCCCAAAAATATAGCCAGAAACTCACCCAAATCTCCCCAAAAACATGGCCAGAAACTCACCCAAATCTCCACAAAAATTGGTCAGAAACTCACCCAAATCTCCCCCCAAAAATGGTCAGAAACTCACCCAAATCTCCCCAAAAACATGGCCTGAAACTCACCCAAATCTCCCTCCAAAAATGGTCAGAAACTCATCCAAATCTCCCCAAAAACATGGTCAGAAACTAACCCAAATCTCCTCAAAAAAATGGTCAGAAACTCACCCAAATCACTCCAAAAAATGACCCAAAACTCACCCAAATCTCCCCAAAAACCTGGTCAAAAACTCACACAAATCTCATCAAAAAATGGTGAGAAACTCACCCAAATCTCCCCAAAAAAATGGCCAGAAACTCACTCAAATCTCCCCCCAAAAATGGCCAGAAACTCACCCAAATCTCCCCAAAAATATGGTCAGAAACTCACCCAAATCTCCCCAAAAAAACAGCCAGAAACTCACCTAAATGTCCCCAAAAAAATGGCCAGAAACTCACCCAAATCTCCCCAAAAATATGGTCAGAAACTCACCCAAATCTCCCCAAAATATGGCCAGAAACTCACCCAAATCTCCCCCCAAAAATGGCCAGAAACTCACCCAAATCTCCCCCCAAAAATGGCCAGAAACTCACCCAAATCTCCCCCCAAAAATGGCCAGAAACTCACCCAAATCTCCCCAAAAATATAGCCAGAAACTCACCCAAATCTCCCCAAAAACATGGTCAGAAACTCACCCAAATCTCCCCCCAAAAATGGTCAGAAACTCACCCAAATCTCCCCAAAAACATGGACAGAAACTCACCAAAACCTCCCCCAAAAAAATGGTAAGAAACTCACCCAAATCTCCCCCCAAAAATGGCCAGAAACTCACCCAAATCTCGCCAAAAACATGGACAGAAACTCACCAAAACCTCCCCCAAAAAATGGCCAGAAACTCACCCAAATCTCCCCAAAAACATGGCCAGAAACTCACCCAAATCTCCCCAAAAACATGGTCAGAAACTCACCCAAATCTCCCCAAAATATGGCCAGAAACTCACCCAAATCTCCCCAAAATCATGGCCAGAAACTCACCCAAATCTCCCCAAAAAAATGGCCAGAAACTCACCCAAATCTCCCCAAAAACATGGAGAGAAACTCACCAAAACCTCCCCAAAAAAATGGTCAGAAACTCACCCAAATCTCCCCAAAAATATGGTCAGAAACTCACCCAAATCTCCCCAAAAATAAAGCCAGAAACTAAACCAAATCTCCCCCCAAAAATGGCCAGAAACTCTCCCAAATCTCCCCAAAAACATGGCCAGAAACTCACCCAAATCCCCCAAAATATGGTCAGAAACTCACCCAAATCTCCCCAAAAAATGGCCAGAAACTCACCCAAATCTCCCCCCAAAAATGGCCAGAAACTCACCCAAATCTCCCCAAAAATTGGTCAGAAACTCACCCAAATCTCCCCCCAAAAATGGTCAGAAACTCATCCAAATCTCCCCAAAAACATGGTCAGAAACTAACCCAAATCTCCCCCCAAAAATGGCCAGAAACTCACCCAAATCTCCCCAAAAAATGGCCAGAAACTCACCCAAATCTCCCCAAAAACATGGACAGAATCTCACCCAAATCTCCCCAAAAAAATGGCCAGAAACTCTCCAAAATCTCCCCCCAAAAATGGCCAGAAACTCACCCAAATCTCCCCAAAAAAATGGCCAGAAACTCACCAAAATCTCTCCAAAAACATGGTCAGAAACTCAACAAAATCTCCCCAAAAAATGGCCAGAAAGTCACCCAAATCTCCCCAAAAATATAGCCAGAAACTCACCCAAATCTTCCCCCAAAAATGGCCAGAAACTCACCCAAATCTCCACAAAAAATGGCCAGAAACTCACCCAAATCTCCCCCCAAAAATGGTCAGAAACTCACCCAAATCTCCCCCCAAAAATGGCCAGAAACTCACCCAAATCTCCCCAAAAACATGGCCAGAAACTCACCCAAATCTCCCCAAAAACATGGCCAGAAACTCACCCAAATCTCCCCAAAAACATGGCCAGAAACTCACCCAAATCTCCCCAAAAACATGGACAGAAACTCACAAAAATCTCCCCAAAAAAATTTTCAGAAACTCACCCAAATCTCCCAAAAACATGGACAGAAACTCACCCAAATCTCCCCAAAAACATGGACAGAAACTCACCCAAATCTCTCCCCAAAAATGGCCAGAAACTCACCCAAATCTCCCCAAAAACATGGCCAGAAAGTCACCGAAATCCCCCCCCAAAAATGGCCAGAAACTCACCAAAATCTCCCCAAAAACATGGACAGAAAGTCACCAAAACCTCCCCCAAAAAAATGGTCAGAAACTAATCAAAATCTCTCCAAAAACATGGCCAGAAACTCACCCAAATCTCCCCAAAAAATGGCAAGAAACTCACTGAAATCTCCCCAAAAAAATGGTCAGAAACTCACCCAAATCTCCCCCCAAAAATGGCCAGAAACTCACCCAAATCTCCCCAAAAACATGGCCAGAAACTCACCCAAATCGCCCCAAAAAAATGGCCAGAAACTCCTCCAAATATCCCCCAAAAATGGCCAGAAACTCACCCAAACCTCCCCAAAAAAATTGCCAGAAACTCACCCAAATCTCCCCAAAAACCTGGTCAGAAACTCACCCAAATCTCCCCAAAAAAATGGTCAGAAACTCATCCAAATCTCCCCCCAAAAATGGCCAGAAACTCACCCAAATCTCCCCAAAAATGGTCAGAAACTCACCCAAATCTCCCCCCAAAAATGGTCAGAAACTCACCCAAATCTCCCCAAAAAATAGGGCAGAAACTAACCCAAATCTCCCCAAAAACATGGTCAGAAACTCACCAAAATCTCCCCAAAAAAATGGTCAGAAACTCAGCAAAATCTCCCCAAAAAAATGGTCAGAAACTAACCCAAATCGCCCCCCAAAAATATTCAGAAACTCATCCAAATCTCCCCAAAAAAATGGTCAGAAACTCACCCAAATCTCCCCCCAAAAATGGCCAGAAACTCACCCAAATCTCCCCCCAAAAATGGCCAGAAACTCACCCAAATCTCCCCAAAAACATGGTCAGAAACTCACCAAAATCTCCCCAAAAACGTGGCCAGAAACTCACCCAAATCTCCCCAAAAAAATGGCCAGAAACTCACCCAAATCACCCCCCAAAAATGGCCAGAAACTCACCCAAATCTCCCCAAAAACATGGTCAGAAACTCACCCAAATCTCCCCAAAAAAATGGCCAGAAACTCTCCCAAATCTCCCCCAAAAATGGTCAGAAACTCACCCAAATCTCCCCTAAAATATAGCCAGAAACTCAACCAAATCTCCCCCCAAAAATGGACAGAAACTCACCCAAATCTCCCCCCAAAAATGGTCAGAAACTCACCCAAATCTCCTCAAAAAAACAGCCAGAAACTCACCCAAATCTCCCCCCAAAAATGGCCAGAAACTCACCCAAATCTCCCCAAAAAAATGGCCAGAAACTCACCCAAATCTCCCCCCAAAAATGGCCAGTAACTCACCCAAATCTCCCCAAAAACATGGCCAGAAACTCACCCAAATCTCCCCAAAAACATGGCCAGAAACTCACCCAAATCTCCCCAAAAAAATAGCCAGAAACTCACCAAAATCTTTCCAAAAATGGTCAGAAACTCACCCAAATCTCCCCCCAAAAATGGTCAGAAACTCACCCAAATCTCTCCCCAAATATAGTCAGAAACTCACCCAAATCTCCCCAAAAATATAGCCAGAAACTCACCCAAATCTCCCCAAAAAAAATGGCCAGAAACTCACCCAAATCTACCCCAAAAAATGGCCAGAAACTCTCCAAAATCTCCCCCCAAAAATGGCCAGAAACTCAAAAAAATCTCCCCAAAAACATGGCCAGAAACTCACCAAAATCTCCCCAAAAACATGGCCAGAAACTCACCAAAATCTCCCCAAAAAAATGGGCAGAAACTCACCCAAATCGCCCCCCAAAAATGGTCAGAAACTCATCCAAATATACCTCCAAAAATGGCCAGAAACTCACCCAAATCTCCCCCAAAAAATAGTCAGAAACTCACCCAAATCTCCCCAAAAACCTGGTCAGAAACTCACCCAAATCTCCCCAAAAACATGGTCAGAAACTCACCCAAATCTCCCCAAAAACATGGACAGAAACTCACTCAAATCTCCCCAAAAAAATGGTCAGAAACTAACCCAAATCGCCCCCCAAAATGGGTCAGAAAATCATCCATATCTCCCCCAAAAATAAAGCCAGAAACTCACCCAAATCTCCCCAAAAACATGGCCTGAAACTCACCCAAATCTCCCCAAAAACATGGCCAGAAACTCACCCAAATCTCCCCAAAAACATGGCCAGAAACTCACCCAAATCTCCCCAAAAACATGGCCAGAAACTCACCCAAATCTCCCCAAAAACATAGTCAGAAACTCACCCAAATCTCCCCAAAAACATGGCCAGAAAGTCACCCAAATCTCCCCCCAAAAATTGTCAGAAACTCACCCAAATCTCCCCCCAAAAATGGCCAGAAACTCACCCAAATCTCCCCAAAAATATGGTCAGAAACTCACCCAAATCTCCCCAAAAATAAAGCCAGAAACTCACCCAAATCTCCCCCCAAAAATGGCCAGAAACTCTCCCAAATCTCCCCAAAAACATGGCCAGAAACTCACCCAAATCTCCCCCCAAAAATTGTCAGAAACTCACCCAAATCTCCCCAAAAAAATGGCCAGAAACTCACTCAAATCTCCCCCCAAAAATGGCCAGAAACTCACCCAAATCTCCCCAAAAATATGGTCAGAAACTCACCCAAATCTCCCCAAAAAAAACAGCCAGAAACTCACCTAAATGTCCCCAAAAAAAATGGCCAGAAACTCACCCAAATCTCCCCAAAAATATGGTCAGAAACTCACCCAAATCTCCCCAAAATATGGCCAGAAACTCACCCAAATCTCCCAAAAAAATGGCCAGAAACTCACCCAAATCTCCCCCCAAAAATGGCCAGAAACTCACCCAAATCTCCCCAAAAATATAGCCAGAAACTCACCCAAATCTCCCCAAAAACATGGTCAGAAACTCACCCAAATCTCCCCCCAAAAATGGTCAGAAACTCACCCAAATCTCCCCAAAAACATGGACAGAAACTCACCAAAACCTCCCCAAAAACATGGCCAGAAACTCACCCAAATCTCCCCAAAAACATGGCCAGAAACTCACCCAAATCTCCCCAAAAAAATAGCCAGAAAACTCACCAAAATCTCCCCAAAAATATGGCCAGAAACTCACCCAAATCTCCCCAAAAAACATGGCCAGAAACTCACCCAAATCTCCCCAAAAAAATGGCCAGAAACTCACCCAAATCTCTCCAAATCATGGAGAGAAACTCAGTAAAACCTCCCCAAAAAAATGGTCAGAAACTCACCCAAATCTCCCCAAAAATATGGTCAGAAACTCACCCAAATCTCCCCAACAATAAAGCCAGAAACTCACCCAAATCTCCCCCCAAAAATGGCCAGAAACTCACCCAAATCCCCCAAAAACATGGTCAGAAACTCACCCAAATCTCCCCCCAAAAATGGTCAGAAAGTCACCCAAATTGCCCCAAAAGTATAGCCAGAAAGTCACCCAAATCTCCCCAAAAAAAATGGTCAGAAACTCACCCAAATCTCCCCAAAAATATAGCCAGAAACTCACCCAAATCTCCCCCCAAAAATGGCCAGAAACTCACCCAAATCTCCCCAAAAACATGGACAGAAACTCACCCAAATCTCCCCCCAAAAATGGTCAGAAACTCACCCAAATCTCCCCCAAAAATATAGCCAGAAACTCACCCAAATCTCCCCAAAAACCATGGACAGAAACTCACCCAAATCTCCCTCCAAAAATGGTCAGAAACGCATCCAAATCTCCCCAAAAACATGGTCAGAAACTCACCCAAATCTCCCCAAAAATAAAGCCAGAAACTCACCCAAATCTCCCCAAAAACATGGCCAGAAACTCACCCAAATCTCCCCAAAAACATGGTCAGAATCTCACCCAAATCTCCCCCCAAAAATGGCCAGAAACTCTCCCAAATCTCCCCAAAAACATGGCCAGAAACTCACCCAAATCCCCCAAAAACATGGTCAGAAACTCACCCAAATCTCCCCCCAAAAATGGCCAGAAACTCACCCAAATCTCCCAAAAAAATGGCCAGAAACTCACCCAAATCTCTCCCCAAAAATGGTCAGAAACTCACCCAAATCTCCCCTAAAATATAGCCAGAAACTCACCCAAATCTCCCCAAAAACATGGCCAGAAACTCACCCAAATCTCCCCAAAAACATGGCCAGAAACTCACCCAAATCTCCCCCCAAAAATTGTCAGAAACTCACCCAAATCTCCCCCCAAAAATGGCCAGAAACTCACCCAAATCTCCCCAAAAATATGGTCAGAAACTCACCCAAATCTCCCCAAAAATAAAGCCAGAAACTCACCCAAATCTCCCCCCAAAAATGGCCAGAAACTCTCCCAAATCTCCCCAAAAACATGGCCAGAAACTCACCCAAATCTCCCCCCAAAAATTGTCAGAAACTCACCCAAATCTCCCCAAAAAAATGGCCAGAAACTCACTCAAATCTCCCCCCAAAAATGGCCAGAAACTCACCCAAATCTCCCCAAAAATATGGTCAGAAACTCACCCAAATCTCCCCCCAAAAATGGCCAGAAACTCACCCAAATCTCCCCAAAAACATGGCCAGAAACTCACCCAAATCTCCCCAAAAATATGGTCAGAAACTCACCCAAATCTCCCCAAAATATGGCCAGAAACTCACCCAAATCTCCCGCCAAAAATGGCCAGAAACTCACCCAAATCTCCCAAAAAAATGGCCAGAAACTCACCCAAATCTCCCCCCAAAAATGGCCAGAAACTCACCCAAATCTCCCCAAAAATATAGCCAGAAACTCACCCAAATCTCCCCAAAAACATGGTCAGAAACTCACCCAAATCTCCCCCCAAAAATGGTCAGAAACTCACCCAAATCTCCCCAAAAACATGGACAGAAACTCACCAAAACCTCCCCAAAAACATGGCCAGAAACTCACCCAAATCTCCCCAAAAACATGGCCAGAAACTCACCCAAATCTCCCCAAAAAAATGGCCAGAAACTCACCCAAATCTCCCCAAAAACATGGAGAGAAACTCAGTAAAACCTCCCCAAAAAAATGGTCAGAAACTCACCCAAATCTCCCCAAATATATGGTCAGAAACTCACCCAAATCTCCCCAACAATAAAGCCAGAAACTCACCCAAATCTCCCCCCAAAAATGGTCAGAAAGTCACCCAAATTGCCCCAAAAGTATAGCCAGAAAGTCACCCAAATCTCCCCAAAAAAATGGTCAGAAACTCACCCAAATCTCCCCAAAAATATAGCCAGAAACTCACCCAAATCTCCCCCCAAAAATGGCCAGAAACTCACCCAAATCTCCCCAAAAATTGGTCAGAAACTCACCCAAATCTCCCCCCAAAAATGGTCAGAAACTCACCCAAATCTCCCCCAAAAATATAGCCAGAACCTCACCCAAATCTCCCCAAAAACATGGACAGAAACTCACCCAAATCTCCCTCCAAAAATGGTCAGAAACGCATCCAAATCTCCCCAAAAACATGGTCAGAAACTCACCCAAATCTCCCCAAAAATAAAGCCAGAAACTCACCCAAATCTCCCCAAAAACATGGCCAGAAACTCACCCAAATCTCCCCAAAAACATGGTCAGAATCTCACCCAAATCTCCCCCCAAAAATGGCCAGAAACTCTCCCAAATCTCCCCAAAAACATGGACAGAAACTCACCCAAATCCCCCAAAAACATGGTCAGAAACTCACCCAAATCTCCCCCCAAAAATGGCCAGAAACTCACCCAAATCTCCCAAAAAAATGGCCAGAAACTCACCCAAATCTCTCCCCAAAAATGGTCAGAAACTCACCCAAATCTCCCCTAAAATATAGCCAGAAACTCACCCAAATCTCCCCAAAAACATGGCCAGAAACTCACCCAAATCTCCCCAAAAACATGGCCAGAAACTCACCCAAATCTCGCCCCAAAAATGGCCAGAAACTCACCCAAATCTCCCCAAAAAATGGCCAGAAACTCTCCCAAATCTCCCCAAAAACATGGCCAGAAACTCACCCAAATCTCCCCAAAAACATGGCCAGAAACTCACCCAAATCTCCCCAAAAACATGGCCAGAAACTCACCCAAATCTCCCCAAAAACATGGCCAGAAACTCACCCAAATCTCCCCAAAAACATAGTCAGAAACTCACCCAAATCTCCCCCCAAAAATTGTCAGAAACTCACCCAAATCTCCCCCCAAAAATGGCCAGAAACTCACCCAAATCTCCCCAAAAACATGGCCAGAAACTCACCCAAATCTCCCCAAAAATAAAGGCAGAAACTCACCCAAATCTCCCCCCAAAAATGGCCAGAAACTCACCCAAATCTCCCCAAAAAAATGGCCAGAAACTCACCCAAATCTCCCCCCAAAAATGGCCAGAAACTCACCCAAATCTCCCAAAAAAATGGCCAGAAACTCACCCAAATCTCCCCCAAAAATGGACAGAAACTCACCCAAATCTCCCCAAAAATATAGCCAGAAACTCACCCAAATCTCCCCAAAAACATGGACAGAAACTCACCAAAACCTCCCCCAAAAAAATGGTCAGAAACTCACCCAAATCTCCCCCCAAAAATGGCCAGAAACTCACCCAAATCTCGCCAAAAACATGGACAGAAACTCACCAAAACCTCCCCAAAAACATGGCCAGAAACTCACCCAAATCTCCCCAAAAAAATAGCCAGAAACTCACCGAAATCTCCCCAAAATATGGCCAGAAACTCACCCAAATCTCCCCAAAAACATGGCCAGAAACTCACCCAAATCTCCCCAAAAAAATGGCCAGAAACTCACCCAAATCTCCCCAAAAACATGGAGAGAAACTCACCAAAACCTCCCCAAAAAAATGGTCAGAAACTCACCCAAATCTCCCCAAAAATATGGTCAGAAACTCACCCAAATCTCCCCAAAAATAAAGCCAGAAACTCACCCAAATCTCCCCCCAAAAATGGCCAGAAACTCTCCCAAATCTCCCCAAAAACATGGCCAGAAACTCACCCAAATCTCCCCCCAAAAATTGTCAGAAACTCACCCAAATCTCCCCAAAAAAATGGCCAGAAACTCACTCAAATCTCCCCCCAAAAATGGCCAGAAACTCACCCAAATCTCCCCAAAAATATGGTCAGAAACTCACCCAAATCTCCCCAAAAAAACAGCCAGAAACTCACCTAAATGTCCCCAAAAAAATGGCCAGAAACTCACCCAAATCTCCCCAAAAATATGGTCAGAAACTCACCCAAATCTCCCCAAAATATGGCCAGAAACTCACCCAAATCTCCCCCCAAAAATGGCCAGAAACTCACCCAAATCTCCCCCCAAAAATGGCCAGAAACTCACCCAAATCTCCCCCCAAAAATGGCCAGAAACTCACCCAAATCTCCCCAAAAATATAGCCAGAAACTCACCCAAATCTCCCCAAAAATGGTCAGAAACTCACCCAAATCTCCCCAAAAACATGGACAGAAACTCACCAAAACCTCCCCCAAAAAAATGGTCAGAAACTCACCCAAATCTCCCCCCAAAAATGGCCAGAAACTCACCCAAATTTCGCCAAAAACATGGCCAGAAACTCACCCAAATCTCCCCAAAAACATGGCCAGAAACTCACCCAAATCTCCCCAAAAAAATAGCCAGAAACTCACCGAAATCTCCCCAAAATATGGCCAGAAACTCACCCAAATCTCCCCAAAAAAATGGCCAGAAACTCACCCAAATCTCCCCAAAAACATGGCCAGAAACTCAAAAAAATCTCCCCAAAACCATGGCCAGAAACTCACCAAAATCTCCCCAAAAAAATAAGCAGAAACTCACCCAAATCGCCCCCCAAAAATGGTCAGAAACTCATCCAAATATACCCTCAAAAATGGCCAGAAACTCACCCAAATCTCCCCCAAAAAATAGTCAGAAACTCACCCAAATCTCCCCAAAAACATGGTCAGAAACTCACCCAAATCTCCCCAAAAAAATGGCCAGAAACTCACCCAAATCTCCCCCCAAAAATGGCAAGAAACTCACCCAAATCTCCCCAAAAAAATAGTCAGAAACTCACCCAAATCTCCCCCAAAAAATAGTCAGAAACTCACCCAAATCTCCCCAAAAACATGGCCAGAAACTCACCCAAATCTCCCCAAAAAAATAGCCAGAAACTCACCCAAATCTCCCCAAAAACATGGCCAGAAACTCACCCAAATCTCCCCAAAAACCTGGTCAGAAACTCACCCAAATCTCCCCAAAAACATGGTCAGAAACTCACCCAAATCTCCCCAAAAACATGGCCAGAAACACACCCAAATCTCTCCAAAATAATGACCCAAAACTCACTAAAATCTACCCAAAAAAATGGTCAGAAACTCACCCAAATCTCCCCAAAAACATGCCCAGAAACTCAACAAAATCTCCCCAAAAACATGGCCAGAAACTCAACAAAATCTCCCCAAAAACATGGCCAGAAACTCACCCAAATCTCTCCAAAATAATGACCCAAAACTCACCAAAATCTCCCTAAAAAAATGGTCAGAAACTCACCCAAATCTCCCAAAAAAAATGGTCAGAAACTCACCCAAATCTCCCCAAAAACATGGCCAGAAACTCACCCAAATCTCCCCCCAAAAATGGTCAGAAACTCACCCAAATCTCCCCAAAAATATAGCCAGAAACTCACCCAAATCTCCCCCCAAAAATGGTCAGAAACTCACCCAAATCTCCCCCCAAAAATGGCTAGAAACTCACCCAAATCTCCCCAAAAACATGGCCAGAAACTCACCCAAATCTCCCCAAAAACATGGACAGAATCTCAGCCAGATCTCCCCAAAAACATGGCCAGAAACTAACCCAAATCTCCCCAAAAACATGGAAAGAAACTCACCAAAACCTCCCCCAAAAAAATGGCCAGAAACTCAACCAAATCTCCCCCCAAAAATGGCCAGAAACTCGCCCAAATCTCCCCAAAAACATGGCCAGAAACTCACCCAAATCTCTCCAAAATAATGACCCAAAACTCACCCAAATCTCCCCAAAAACATGGCCAGAAACTCACCCAAATCTCCCCAAAAACATGGCCAGAAACTCACCCAAATCTCCCCAAAAACATGGCCAGAAACTCACCCAAATCTCCCCAAAAAAATGGTCAGAAACTCACCCAAATCTCCCCCCAAAAATGGCCAGAAACTCACCCAAATCTCCCCAAAAACATGGACAGAAACTCACCCAAATCTCCCCAAAAACATGGACAGAATCTCAGCCAGATCTCCCCAAAAACATGGCCAGAAACTCACCCAAATCTCCCCAAAAACATGGAAAGAAACTCACCAAAACCTCCCCCAAAAAATGGCCAGAAACTCACCCAAATCTCCCCCCAAAAATGGCCAGAAACTCGCCCAAATCTCCCCAAAAACATGGCCAGAAACTCACCCAAATCTCTCCAAAATAATGACCCAAAACATACCCAAATCTCACCAAAAACATGGACAGAAACTCAACAAAATCTCTCAAAAACATGGCCAGAAACTCACCAAAATCTCGCCAAAAAAATGGTCAGAAACTCACCAAAATCTCCCCAAAAACATGGCCAGAAACTCTCCAAAATCTCCCCCCAAAAATGGCCAGAAACTCACCCAAATCTCCCCAAAAACATGGCCAGAAACTCACCCAAATCTCCCCCCAAAAATGGCCAGAAACTCACCCAAATCTCCCCAAAAACATGGCCAGAAACTCACCCAAATCTCCCCAAAAAATGGCCAGAAACTCACCCAAATCTCCCCCCAAAAATGGCCAGAAACTCACCCAAATCTCCCCAAAAACATGGCCAGAAACTCACCCAAATCTCCCCAAAAACATGGTCAGAAACTCACCCAAATCTCCCCAAAAACTAGGACAGAAACTCACCCAAATCTCCCCAAAAACATGGACAGAAAATCTCCAAAATCTCCCCAAAAAAATGGTCAGAAACTCACAAAAATCTCCCCAAAAAAATGGTCAGAAACTCACCCAAATCTCCCCCCAAAAATGGCCAGAAACTCACCCAAATCTCCCCAAAAAATGGCCAGAAACTCTCCCAAATCACCCCAAAAAAATGGCCAGAAACTCACCCAAATCTCCCCAAAAAATGGCCAGAAACTCACCCAAATCTCCCCAAAAACATGGCCAGAAACTCACCAAAATCTCACCCCAAAAATGGCCAGAAACTCACCCAAATCTCCCCCCAAAAATGGCCAGAAACTCACCCAAATCTCCCCAAAAACATGGCCAGAAACTCACCCAAATCTCCCCAAAAACATGGCCAGAAACTCACCCAAATCCCCCCCCAAAAATGACCAGAAACTCACCCAAATCTCCCTAAAAACATGGCCAGAAACTCACCCAAATCTCCCCAAAAATATAGCCAGAAACTCACCCAAATCTCCCCAAAAACATGGCCAGAAACTCACCCAAATCTCCCCAAAAACATGGCCAGAAAGTCACCCAAATCCCCCCCCAAAAATGACCAGAAACTCACCCAAATCTCCCTAAAAACATGGCCAGAAACTCACCCAAATCTCCCCAAAAATATAGCCAGAAACTCACCCAAATCTCCCCAAAAAATGGCCAGAAACTCACCCAAATCTCCCCAAAAAAATGGCCAGAAACTCACCAAAATCTCTCCAAAAACATGGTCAGAAACTCAACAAAATCTCCCCAAAAAATGGCCAGAAAGTCACCCAAATCTCCCCAAAAACATGGTCAGAAACTCAACAAAATCTCCCCAAAATATGGCCAGAAACTCACCCAAACATCTCCAAAAAATGGCCAGAAACTCACTGAAATCTCCCCAAAAAAATGGTCAGAAACTCACCCAAATCTCCCCAAAAATATAGCAAGAATCTCACCCAAATCTCCCCCCAAAAATATAGCCAGAAACTCACCCAAATCTCCCCAAAAAATGGCCAGAAACTCACCGAAATCTCCCCCCAAAAATGGTCAGAAACTCACCCAAATCTCCCCCCAAAAATGGCCAGAAACTCACCCAAATCTCCCCAAAAACATGGCCAGAAACTCACCCAAATCTCCCCAAAAACATGGCCAGAAACTCACCCAAATCTCCCCAAAAACATGGCCAGAAACTCACCCAAATCTCCCCAAAAACATGGACAGAAACTCACAAAAATCTCCCCAAAAAAATGGTCAGAAACTCACCAAAATCTCCCCAAAAAAATTTTCAGAAACTCACCCAAATCTCCCAAAAACATGGACAGAAACTCACCCAAATCTCCCCAAAAACATGGCCAGAAACTCACCCAAATCTCTCCCCAAAAATGGCCAGAAACTCACCCAAATCTCCCCAAAAACATGGACAGAAACTCACCCAAATCTCCCCAAAAATGGCCAGAAACTCACCCAAATCTCCCCAAAAACATGGACAGAATCTCAGCCAAATCTCCCCAAAAAAGGAAAGAAACTCTCCAAAATCTCTCCCCAAAAATGGCCAGAAACGCACCCAAATCTCCCCAAAAAAATGGTCAGAAACTCACCAAAATCTCTCCAAAAACATGGCCAGAAACTCACCCAAATCTCCCCAAAAAATGGCAAGAAACTCACTGAAATCTCCCCAAAAAAATGGTCAGAAACTCACCCAAATCTCCCCCCAAAAATGGCCAGAAACTCACCCAAATCTCCCCAAAAACATGGCCAGAAACTCACCCAAATCTCCCCAAAAACATGGCCAGAAACTCACCCAAATCTCCCCAAAAACATGGCCAGAAAGTCACCCAAATCCCCCCCCAAAAATGACCAGAAACTCACCCAAATCTCCCTAAAAACATGGCCAGAAACTCACCCAAATCTCCCCAAAAATATAGCCAGAAACTCACCCAAATCTCCCCAAAAACATGGTCAGAAACTCACCAAAATCTCCCCAAAAAATGGCCAGAAACTCACCCAAATCTCCCCAAAAACATGGTCAGAAACTCACCCAAATCTCCCCAAAAACATGGACAGAAACTCACCCAAATCTCCCCAAAAACATGGACAGAAAATCTCCAAAATCTCCCCAAAAACATGGACAGAATCTCACCCAAATCTCCCCAAAAAAATGGCCAGAAACTCTCCAAAATCTCCCCCCAAAAATGGCCAGAAACTCACCCAAATCTCCCCAAAAAAATGGCCAGAAACTCACCAAAATCTCTCCAAAAACATGGTCAGAAACTCAACAAAATCTCCCCAAAAAATGGCCAGAAAGTCACCCAAATCTCCCCAAAAATATAGCCAGAAACTCACCCAAATCTCCCCAAAAACATGGCCAGAAACTCACCCAAATCTCTCCAAAAAATGGCCAGAAACTCACTGAAATCTCCCCAAAAAAATGGTCAGAAACTCACCCAAATCTCCCCAAAAATATAGCAAGAATCTCACCCAAATCTCCCCCCAAAAATGGCCAGAAACTCACCCAAATCTCCCCCCAAAAATGGTCAGAAACTCACCCAAATCTCCCCCCAAAAATGGCCAGAAACTCACCCAAATCTCCCCAAAAACATGGCCAGAATCTCACCCAAATCTCCCCAAAAACATGGCCAGAAACTCACCCAAATCTCCCCAAAAACATGGCCAGAAACTCACCCAAATCTCCCCAAAAACATGGACAGAAACTCACAAAAATCTCCCCAAAAAAATGGTCAGAAACTCACCAAAATCTCCCCAAAAAAATTTTCAGAAACTCACCCAAATCTCCCAAAAACATGGACAGAAACTCACCCAAATCTCCCCAAAAACATGGACAGAAACTCACCCAAATCTCTCCCCAAAAATGGCCAGAAACTCACCCAAATCTCCCCAAAAACATGGACAGAAACTCACCCAAATCTCCCCAAAAACATGGCCAGAAATTCACCCAAATCCCCCCCCAAAAATGGCCAGAAACTCACCAAAATCTCCCCAAAAACATGGACAGAAAGTCACCAAAACCTCCCCCAAAAAAATGGTCAGAAACTCACCCAAATCTCCCCAAAAACATGGACAGAATCTCACCCAAATCTCCCCCCCAAAAAAGGAAAGAAACTCTCCAAAATCTCTCCCCAAAAATGGCCAGAAACGCACCCAAATCTCCCCAAAAAAATGGCCAGAAACTCACCAAAATCTCTCCAAAAACATGGACAGAAACTCACCCAAATCTCCCCAAAAAATGGCAAGAAACTCACTGAAATCTCCCCAAAAAAATGGTCAGAAACTCACCCAAATCTCCCCAAAAACATGGCCAGAAACTCAACAAAATCTCCCCAAAAAAATGGTCAGAAACTCACCCAAATCTCCCCCCCAAAAATGGTCAGAAACTCACCCAAATCTCCCCCCAAAAATGGTCAGAAACTCACCCAAATCTCCCCAAAAATATAGCCAGAAACTCACCCAAATCTCCCCCCAAAAATGGCCAGAAACTCACCCAAATCTCCCCAAAAACATGGCCAGAAACTCACCCAAATCTCCCCCCAAAAATGACCAGAAACTCACCCAAATCTCCCCAAAAACATGGTCAGAAACTCACCCAAATCTCCCCAAAAACATGGCCAGAAACTGACCCAAATCTCCCCAAAAACATGGCCAGAAACTCACCCAAATCTCCCCAAAAACATGGCCAGAAACTCACCCAAATCTCCCCCCAAAAATGACCAGAAACTCACCCAAATCTCCCCCCAAAAATGGCCAGAAACTCACCCAAATCTCCCCAAAAATATGGTCAGAAACTCACCCAAATCTCCCCAAAAATAAAGCCAGAAACTCACCCAAATCTCCCCAAAAAATGGTCAGAAACTCACCCAAATCTCCCCCCAAAAATGGTCAGAAACTCACCCAAATCTCCCCAAAAATATAGCCAGAATCTCACCCAAATCTCCCCCAAAAAATGGCCAGAAACTCACCCAAATCTCCCAAAAACATGGCCAGAAACTCACCCAAATCTCCCCCCAAAAATGGCCAGAAACTCACCCAAATCTCCCCAAAAACATGGCCAGAAACTCACCCAAATCTCCCCAAAAACATGGACAGAAACTCACCCAAATCTCCCCAAAAACATGGTCAGAAACTCAGCCAGATCTCCCCAAAAACATGGCCAGAAACTAACCAAAATCTCCCCAAAAACATGGAAAGAAACTCACCAAAACCTCCCCCAAAAAAATGGCCAGAAACTCACCCAAATCTCCCCAAAAACATGGCCAGAATCTCACCCAAATCTCTCCAAAATAATGACCCAAAACTCACCCAAATCTCCCCAAAAACATGGAAAGAAACTCACCCAAATCTCCCCAAAAACATGGCCAGAATCTCACCCAAATCTCCCCAAAAAAATGGCCAGAAACTCTCCCAAATCTCCCCCCAAAAATGGCCAGAAACTCACCCAAATCTCCCCAAAAAATGGCCAGAAACTCACCAAAATCTCCCCAAAAACATGGCCAGAAACTCACCCAAATCTCCCCAAAAAATGGCCAGAAACTCACTGAAATCTCCCCAAAAAAATGGTCAGAAACTCACTGAAATCTCGCCAAAAAAATGGTCAGAAACTCACCCAAATCTCCCCAAAAACATGGCCAGAAACTCACCCAAATCTCCCCCCCAAAAATGGTCAGAAACTCACCCAAATCTCCCCAAAAATATAGCCAGAAACTCACCCAAATCTCCCCCCAAAAATGGCCAGAAACTCACCCAAATCCCCCCAAAAACATGGCCAGAAACTCACCCAAATCTCCCCCCAAAAATGGCCAGAAACTCACCCAAATCTCCCCAAAAACATGGCCAGAAACTCACCCAAATCTCCCCAAAAAATGTCCAGAAACTCACCCAAATCTCCCCCCAAAAATGGCCAGAAACTCACCCAAATCTCCCCCCAAAAATGGTCAGAAACTCACCCAAATCTCCCCAAAAAAATGGTCAGAAACTCACCCAAATCTCCCCAAAAAATGGCCAGAAACTCACCCAAATCTCCCCAAAAAAATGGTCAGAAACTCACCCAAATCTCCCCCTAAAAATGGCCAGAAACTCACCCAAATCTCCCCAAAAAAATGGTCAGAAACTCTCCCAAATCTCCCCAAAAAAATGGCCAGAAACTCACCCAAATCTCCCCAAAAAAATGGCCAGAAACTCACCCAAATCTCCCCAATAAATCACCCACAAGTCAGCCAAATCTCCCCAAAAAATGACCAGAAACTGACCCAAATCACCCCCAAAAATGCCCCGAACTCACCCAAATCTCCCCAAAGAATGACCAGAAACTTACCAAAAACAACCCCAAAAAATGACCCAAAACTGACCCAAATCTCTCCTAAAAAATGATCCGTCAGGCAAATCTCCCCCAAAAATGACCAGAAACTCACTAAAAATAACCCCCAAAAATGATCAGAAACTGACACAAATCTCCCCAACAAATGACCCAAACTTTATTTCTTTTCTTAGCAACAAATCCCTTCCTTTGCTCCCCTCTGGCCCTGCCCACACGGCCCCAGTTCAGCTCTCAGTGAGTTCTTGCTTCTGGGCAGCGACTCCTCTGCCTCTTGCTGGGGCGGCAGCAGCTCCTGTGCCGGCAGGGAGAGGGACCCCGAGCCAGGAGAGGGACCCCGAGCCAGGAGAGGGACCCCAGAGCCCCTACAGAGACCCCAGAGCCATTATAGGGACCCCAGAGCCATTATAGAGACCCCAGAGCCCCTACAGGGACCCTATAGAGACCCCAGAGCCCCTACAGGGACCCCAGAGCCCCTACAGGGACCCTATAGAGACCCCAGAGCCCCTATAGAGACCCCAGAGCCCCTATAGGGACCCCAGAGCCCCTATAGGGACCCCAGAGCCCCTATAGGGATCCCAGAGCCCCTATAGGGACCCCAGAGCCCCTATAGGGACCCCAGAGCCCTCCAGAGCCCCTTGCTGGGTCACAGCCCCTCTTCTCCCGCCCAAACCCACCTTTCTGGCTGCAGCTGCTTTTCTTCTATGGCTCCCCCTTCCTTCCCCAGGGAGCTTTGCCTTGTTCTTTGGCCAGGCTCCAGCTGCAGCTCAAGGGCAAAGCTGCAACTACAATTCCCCCTTCGGGTTTTTCACCTGAAAAACAAAGGCTTGGGCCAAACTCTGACCAGTCACTCGCTGAACACGAGACATCAAACAGGGCACACAGAATAAAATGCATCCAACTCTAAATCATGTTACAATGACTGTCCACCCCAATCCAGCACTGACATTAAAAACCTTCAAGCAATCAAAAAGACCTCCAAACATCCCTTAGATAGAGAAAAGTACACCAGGAACAATGCAAAAAGAAAAATTCCAAACAATGCTCAATTAAATAACCATGGACTGATATAAAACATGTTTAGGGAACTTAAACCACTTCTTCCCATTATTCTCCATCAGAAATTACCCTTATTTAAGTTCTCCTTTTAACACTTCATTAAAACTGACTTATTAGGAAATGGTTTGAACCAAACTTCATAACTTGATGACTCCAGGGTTTGTGCTCCTTGACTTTGGCCTGAAGGGGTTTGGAACACAGGCTTTGTTCTGGAGAGCTTTTCCCCAATCTACAAACCCTTCTGCAAATGGGACTCCCTTCCCTCAGGGTTCGGTGGCCTCTGGTTTTCCTGAAGGCTGGGGGGGATCTGGGAGCCAAATCCCAAGGGATCCAGCCCAGCTCTGCACACACACACACACATTTCCAGCTGGTCACAGTCTCACGGGGGCCACCACCACTCAGCACATTTGCACACAAACAGCCCTCTGAGTTCCTGGCACTGGGTCTGATGGACTAAGAAATGATCAGTCTGGTGGTTTGCCCTCAGAGGAGTAAGATCCAATGATGCATTTCTATTTTCATGACAATATAACCTGGAAAACACAAACATATTTCTGCTTCATGTGCAATTTAAAATTCAAAGACACAGAAACATTCCTAGAGTTCAAGTCCCCAGGTTTGGTTCCAAATGTCACTCGGTCCCCCTGGGCCAAGAACAGTGGCACACACGGACTCAACAGCCCTGCACAAGCCCAGGAGTGGGGGGGAAATATCCTTGAGAGCACTGCTGCATTTCAAAAAGAAGTCAGTCACATCAACTCTGTAACAAATAAAAAAGAGAAGCCAAAATAAATAACTGTAGACAGGGTATTAAGTACCTTGAGAATACCAATAAGAAAAAACTAAGAATAAAGGCATCTATTTGAAGTACAAAGAGTTTGGGAGACACCATTTGTTTGCCACAAAGCCTTTATTTTGTTGGCTCTTCTATAGTTAGAACCCAAACATTACCCTCCCACAAAAAGCAGAAAACCTCTTCAGAGAGTTAGGAGATGGAGTCAGTTTGGATTAATGGGTAGAATATCTCTGGAGACAAAATAAAGCAGAGAAAATAACCCCATCCTCAACAACAGAGCTGCCTCCCCACTGCCTGCCCCTGGACACTTGCTCTGGGGGTGACAGAGCCTGAAGTCTCCTGCCTAGTCCTGGGCAATACTTCCTGGGGACCACAGCACCACTGAGTTCCTAAAAATATCACAGCTTGGGCAGGTGCTTGGATTTTGTCTGGATTAACTCCCCCCTTCCTTTCCAGGTGCTGCCCTACTCATTGTAATGGTGCTTGTACTCCCTGAGCCATTCCCTCCCCCATCCAACCATCCCTTGTGCCCTCTCTGACAAGGACAGTGGGTCCAGGTGTTCTGCCACGCTCCCAGGGCACAGGGGGGGACTGTGGAGCCACCCTCGAGGGGGGAAACGTGCCCTGCCTGCCCTGCCCAGGGAAAGGGAACTGCCCCAGTGCTCCCCAGCACAAGGCACCCTTGGAAATATCCACTGCAATGGGACACTCAGGGACAGCAACAAGCACTGCACGAGGCTGCTCTGGCACAGGACCAATTTTAGCCTCAGCTTTTCTCTGGACCACTTCACTTTGTTTGCCACCTCATCCTGCAGTCAGAACTTGCTGTCCTTGCAACCTTTCAGGGTGACCAAAAATGAGAGAGGCCTCTGCTCCAGCACCCACAAGGGCCTGATCCATCTGACAGGATCCATTTTTCCAGGGAATTCAAAGCTCCACCTGAGGACCAGGGTCTTTTCTCACCCATCCCTGTGCTGCAGCTTGGCCTCCATCTCCCTGTGCTTTCAGTTCCCTCCATGGTTGAACACTGGCAGCCCTGGCCCTGGGCGGAGCTCGGCATCCTGATCCCATCCCTCCTGGCCCCTGGAACCGCTGACTCAGCAATGGGGGGCCCTCCATTGCCAAGGGCACGGGCCCGGCGGGGCTCACGGGGGGAGCAGGAGGGCGAAGGCTCCAGCCCTGCTGCTACAACCTTCCACCACTACAGCCAACAGAGGAGCCTCTCCAGCCCTGCCTCCCAAGGCATCCTCAACAAACCCAGCCCAGCTCCACAGGACAAACTGCTCCCTGTCTGCCCAGGCCAGTCTAATCCCAGAGGCTCCCAGGTCATGCAGGACAACTGCCCAGGAGATCAGAGACCCCAGTCCATCTCTTCCTAGCACAGGTTTGGGTGAGTTTGGCAAAGAGAGAGACTCAGGAATTACCCCATGTGTTCCCAGTTTAACCCCTGTCACACCAATCACCTTAACACTGCCAGTCCTTCATTCTCCCTCTCTTGGGTTAAGGACTGAGCAAGTTGAACCTGTGTCTGAGCAGGACATGTGCAAACCAAATGCTGGGGACTGGAACACACACCTGGCACTCCTGCAGCTCTTACAGTCACATTCCAGAGAAAACAGCCAATTGCACCCTCACTGCTCATTTCTTAATCCCAATCCCACACTTGTTTGGCACTTGGAGCACCACTTTTAGAACCCAATTACAGCCCATTAGAGAGCTCCCTGTCTAGCAGGGACAGGGACCCCTGGGATACTCTCAGCAATGCCTGAATCCATGGCAGGGACCTTGCTTTGAGCTCCCCAGGGCCGGGCACCCCGAGGATCTCCCCGAATAATCCTTTCGGTGCGCGCTGGAGTCCTCGGGGTGCCCCAACCCGGGGGGCACCAACAGCACTGTCCCTCCAGGGGCCAATTTGGTCCTAAACTGCAGGGGGATCTTGCCTGTGTCCCAGACTGGTCCGGGGATCTGAGGCCCTTCCCGAGAAAATCTCGGTGCCGGCGTGAAGGGCCAGAGATCCCTTGGAGCCACGGGAGAGCAGGCACAGAGTCCCTCCTGGGGGGCAATTCTGCTGCCTGAAATCAGCTCTTCAAAGGAGCCTCTAAGACTCAATTTACAACTTTTATAAGCCAGGCAATCTTTTATTTCTATGATATTGAATTATCCCAGCCCACCGGGTGCCTTGACAATCAGCTCCCAAAGGGCACACAGAGGTGTCTCCAGTGCAGCTGATATGGCAGCATTAGGAGAGGATTTATTTTCCTTCCTTGCATTCCTGTTCCACATTCAGGACATTTCCCAACACTTATCACCATACACACCCACCCTTAGAAGGTTTCCAAGGGGCTTCACCGAGGGCCTTCCCAGGTCTGCTCTGTCTGGAGCCCTCCAAGTCCTCAGTGCCTGCCTGAGGAACCTCAACACAACTCACCTGCTTACACAGCAACTTGGTGCTGCTTGCCTGCTGCCTCACTTCCCTTCTTCCTTCTTTCTTCACCTCCCTTGCTTGGTCCCTTTCAATCCCTGGGCTCAGCTCTGTGCACTTTCCAGGCTCCATCCCACTGCAAAAAGGATTAGCCCTTGTTACATCTCAACACTCAGAGAGCATTCCACCTTTTTTCTTAACACTGGGCCATCAGGCCAGGGTCTCATTATTTAAAGCATAGTTTGACTCCTCAGTGACAACAACTGACAGCCCTGAATCCTAACACAGGCTGAGACACAAACACGGATGGGAACTCTTAAGGATCCACTTTGTCCTGCTCACCAACCAAAAGGAGCTTTCTGAACTCAAGAATAACAGACCCCACGTCCTTTTACTGCAACTTTACCTGCTATAAATGTGACCCACCAGACCTGCAAAGGCCCTTCCCACTTCACCTGCAGGGCTGGCAGTGCCACCACTGGACACGGCCCCAGTGGCTGGGCAGGAACGGAGGGGCTGGGGCGTCCAATCCATCGGCCCAGGCGGCACCAGGAGTTCCTGCAGTTCCTGAGGGGAGAGCCTCAAGCCAACAAAGGGTTAGGGAGAGCATTTGAAACTTCAATATGTAGATCTCCTGGAAGATGGGGAGGTGGTCAAGGCCTACTGGGGCAACAAGGACACACTCAAGGCTGTCTATTCAAAGGATCTACCGGCACTCAAAAGCTATCACTGTCCTTCTGTCAGGGGGAACTCAGCAAACTCTCTTTGCCAAGAGCCTCCAGGAGGATTTCCAGCTTTTGGGGCTCCCTTTTAACCATTTTTCCCATCACTGTAGCTGGAACTATCACCTGCCCTACAGGGGGAACAGCCCACAAAGTTCACTTGCAGGGATGCCATTAACTCAAAGTCCCTTCTCAGGGGGGTCACTGCACACCTTGGCCTTTGTTTGCCCTCCCCACCAAAGATGCTTCCAACAGTTCTGACACATCTGGCAGACCCAGAGCTCTCCTCAGGGAATGCTTCAGCTGCTTAAAGGCTGCCCTTGCACCATCTATTCAAAAAGTCGCCATAACAGTCTTACCACACATCCCGAGGGAGCAATGCAGAGTCCAGCCTGTCCCACCATTCCCAGCAAGGCAGTTCATGGGCTGTCTGGGGCTCAGGGAGGAGTCAGGGGGCTTCTCTTCTTCCTGCCCGATTTTCAGATTTTCTCCTGCAAAAGCAAAGGTTTCTCGGCTTTCTTTGATCAAGGAGAGGCAGCAAAGGCCATCTTTTCAATCCAATACTGGAAACTACTCCAGGTTGTCATTTCAGGGGGTTCTCTCAGGTCCTGCACTAATCAATCCCCTTGGCCATTGCTTTTCTTGGCAGGTTCTTGCATTCATGTCCTACAAGCAAACCAGGAGGAGCAAATTCAGCTGTTCCTGCAACCAATCCAGTCTGGCACTCTGATTTTAAAGGATACTGGGTTGGACTTACCTGGAGAGATCCCACATCAGGGGTAATACCTACAGGTTCTGCCCTCTTCCACTCTCCTGCAGTTCCACTGGCCCACACCACAGGAACAACTGCAGCTGCCACTTCAGTGGGGGCCTTGCTGCTGACAGGAGTTATTCCCTGCACAACAAGAGCTGCTGCTTGGACACATTTAGTTTCAGCAATTACAGTGTCAATAGACCCAGTTTTCAATTTAATTTCTGCCTCAACTTTTCCAGTCCATCTCTTCCTAGCACAGGTTTGGGTGAGTTTGGCCAACAGACAAACTCAGGAATTTCCCAGTGTTTTCCCAGTTTAACCCCTGTCACACCAATCACCTTAACACTGCCAGTCCTTAATTCTCCCTCTCTTGGGTTAAGGACTGAGGAACTTGGACCTGTGTCTGAGCAGGACATGTGCAAACCAAATGCTGGGGACTGGAACACACACCTGGCACTCCTGCAGCTCTCACAGTCACATTCCAGAGCAAACAGCCAATTGCACCCTCACTGCTCATTTCTTAATCCCAATCCCACACTTGTTTGGCACTTGGAGCACCACTTTTTGAACCCAATTACAGCCCATTAGAGAGCTCCCTGTCTAGCAGGGACAGGGACCCCTGGGATACTCTCAGCAATGCCTGAATCCATGGCAGGGACCTTGCTTTGAGCTCCCCAGGGCCGGGCACCCCGAGGATCTCCCCGAATAATCCTTTCGGTGCGCGCTGGAGTCCTCGGGGTGCCCCAACCCGGGGGGCACCAACAGCACTGTCCCTCCAGGGGCCAATTTGGTCCCAAAATGCAGGGGGATCTTGCCTGTGTCCCAGACTGGTCCGGGGATCTGAGGCCCTTCCCGAGAAAATCTCGGTGCCGGCGTGAAGGGCCAGAGATCCCTTGGAGCCACGGGAGAGCAGGCACAGAGTCCCTCCTGGGGGGCAATTCTGCTGCCTGAAATCAGCTCTTCAAAGGAGCCTCTAAGACTCAGCTGGTGAGGTTTAGAAGCCAGGCATTCCTTGCTTACAACACCCTGCCATGATCCCAGCCCCACGGGGGTCCTGGCAATCCGCTCCCAAAGGGCACACGGAGGGGTCTCCACTGCAGCTGATGGGAGGGGTCAGCATTACAGGAGGGCTCATTTTCCTTCCCTGCATTCCTGTTGCACATTCAGGACATTCCCAACACCTGTTCCCATCTACACAAACCCTTATAAGGTCTCTGAGGGGCTCCATCAGGTGTCTCTGGTGGTCACCTGTGCCTGCAGCCCCCAAAGTTCTCAGTGACCACCTTATCAACTTCAAGACAACTCACCTGGTTGTAGAGGAGCCTGATGCTGCTTGGCTGCTGCCTCAGTTCCCCTCTTCATTCTTTCTTGACTTTGCTTGCTCAGTCCCTTTAAGTTCCTTGGCTCAGCTCCATGCACTTTCTAGGGAACATCCCACTGCAAAAACTCCCAGTTCTTGGTACATCTCCTAACTCAGATATCAGGGAGTGAGGCAGAAATCAACTCATCCAGGGCACTGCCTCCAAATATTGGGACAAAAACACCATAACATTCCACGGCCTCCCTTGGCAAATCAACCCCAAACTGCTCAGACACAAACAACACCCTGCACACTACAACAATCTGGCACTGCTGGTTCAACCCGGCCAAGTCAGTTGGGAAACGACACAAGGTCAACTTCCTTCCAAGTTTCAGTTATGACACAAAAGTCAGGGAGATCACAGACTCCCCCACAGAGTTTTACTCTGAGGAGAGACGGAAACCAAAGCCATCCCCAGGGCTGCAATAGCTCAGGCTCCCCAAAAGGCCCAGGGGCTTCATATTTCCAAGGGGCTTCACCGAGGGCCTTCCCAGGCCTGCTCTGTCTGGAGCCCTCCAAGTCCTCAGTGCCTGCCTGAGGAACCTCAACACAACTCACCTGCTTACACAGCAACTTGGTGCTGCTTGCCTGCTGCCTCACTTCCCTTCTTCCTTCTTTCTTCACCTCCCTTGCTTGGTCCCTTTCAATCCCTGGGCTCAGCTCGGTGCACTTTCCAGGCTCCATCCCACTGCAAAAAGGATTAGCCCTTGTAACATCTCAACATGCACATATCATTCCCCATTTTTTCCTGACACTTGTCCACTAAGCCAGTGTCCCATTACTTAAAGCACAGTTTGACTCCTCAGTGACAACAACTGACAGCCCTGAATCCTAACACAGGCTGAGACACAAACACGGATGGGAACTCTTAAGGATCCACTTTGTCCTGCTCACCAACCAAAAGGAGCTTTCTGAACTCAAGAATAACAGACCCCAGATCATTTTTCTGCAACTTTACCTGCTATAAATGTGACCCACCAGACCTGCAAAGGCCCTTCCCACTTCACCTGCAGGGCTGGCAGTGCCACCACTGGACACGGCCCCAGTGGCTGGGCAGGAACGGAGGGGCTGGGGCGTCCAATCCATCGGCCCAGGCGGCACCAGGAGTTCCTGCAGTTCCTGAGGGGAGAGCCTCAAGCCAACAAAGGATTAGGGAGAGCATTTGAAACTTTAATTTGTGTATCTCCTGGAAGATGGGGAGGTGGACAAGGCCTACTGGGGCAACAAGGACACACTCAAGGCTATCTACTCAAAGGATCTACCAGCACTCAAAAGCTATCACTGTCCTTCTGTCAGGGGGAACTCAGCAAACTCTCTTTGCCAAGAGCCTCCAGGAGGATTTCCAGCTTTTGGGGCTCTTTTTTAACTGTTCTTCACATCACTGCAGCTGGGACTATCACCTGCCCTACAGGGGGAACAGCCCACAAAGTTCACCATCAGGGATGCCATTAACTGAAAGTCCCTTCTCAGGGGGATCACTGCACACCTTAGCCTTTGTTTGCCCTCCCCACCAAAGATGCTTCCAACAGTTCTGAGAGGTCTGGCAGACCCAGAGCTCTCCTCAGGGAAGGCTTCAGCTGCTTCGGCCCTTGCACCATCTAGCCAAGGCAGCAAATTCTTACAGGCGGTTGGAAAAGTTGCCATAACAGTCTTACCACACATCCAGAAGGAGCAATGCAGAGTCCAGCCCGTCCCACCATTCCCAGCAAGGCAGTTCATGGGCTGTCTGGGGCTCAGGGAGGAGTCAGGGGGCTTCTCTTCTTCCTGCCCGCTTTCCAGATTTTCTCCTGCAAAAGCAAAGCTTTCTTGGCTTTCCTTGCTCAAGGAGATGCAAAGGCCATCTTTTAAACCCAATACTGGAAAGTACTCCAGGTTGTCATTTCAGGGGGTTCTCTCAGGTCCTGCACTAATCAATGTCCTTGGCCACTGCTTTTCTTGGCAGGTTCTTGCATTCACGTCCTACAAGCAAACCAGGAGGAGCAAATTCAGCTGTTCCTGCAACCAATCCAGTCTGGCACTCTGATTTTAAAGGATACTGGGTTGGACTTACCTGGAGAGATCCCACATCAGGGGTAATACCTACAGGTTCTGCCCTCTTCCACTCTCCTGCAGCTCCACTGGCCCACACCACAGGAACAACTGCAGCTGCCACTTCAGTGGGGGCCTTGCTGCTGACAGGAGTTATTCCCTGCACAACAAGAGCTGCTGCTTGGACACGTTTAGTTTCAGCAATTACAGTGTCAATAGACCCAGTTTTCAATTTAATTTCTGCCTCAACTTTTCCAGTCCATCTCTTCCTAGCACAGGTTTGGGTGAGTTTGGCAAAGAGACAAACTCAGGAATTCCCCAATGTTTTCCCAGTTTGACCCCTGTCACACCAATCACCTAAACACTGCCAGTCCTTCATTCTCCCTCTCTTGGGTTAAGGACTGAGCAAGTTGGACCTGTGTCTGAGCAGGACATGTGCAAACCAAATGCTGGGGACTGGAACACACACCTGGCACTCCTGCAGCTCTCACAGTCACATTCCAGAGCAAACAGCCAATTGCACCCTCACTGCTCATTTCTTAATCCCAATCCCACACTTGTTTGGCACTTGGAGCACCACTTTTAGAACCCAATTACAGCCCATTAGAGAGCTCCCTGTCTAGCAGGGACAGGGACCCCTGGGATACTCTCAGCAATGCCTGAATCCATGGCAGGGACCTTGCTTTGAGCTCCCCAGGGCCGGGCACCCCGAGGATCTCCCCGAATAATCCTTTCGGTGCGCGCTGGAGTCCTCGGGGTGCCCCAACCCGGGGGGCACCAACAGCACTGTCCCTCCAGGGGGCCAATTTGGTCCTAAACTGCAGGGGGATCTTGCCTGTGTCCCAGACTGGTCCGGGGATCTGAGGCCCTTCCCGAGAAAATCTCGGTGCCGGCGTGAAGGGCCAGAGATCCCTTGGAGCCACGGGAGAGCAGGCACAGAGTCCCTCCTGGGGGGCAATTTGCCTGCCTGAAAACAGCTCTTCAAAGGAGCCTCTAAGACTCAGCTGGTGAGGTTTAGAAGCCAGGCATTCCTACATAGTGTGAGATATTTTAAGGTTTTTCCTACTGAAAAGCATAAAGCTTTTATCAGGGACACCTGACCTCCCACAGACAGCTCCTTTCGTATTTCAATACAAAATTATTTTCAGGGAATCACTCAATAGGAAGTGCCCAGGAAGCCAAGAATGTGCTTTCTAGAACAGAAAACATACAGAGAGAAGAAGTTTTGCACAAGTGTAACATACTCCAGAACAAACCTGACTTTAGTTTTACCCTTTGTGTTCAATTATTCCATAAAAAAGCTCCAGCAGGAGAGCTGGTACATTCCCAAGAGTATCCAGGAAGTCCCTCTCACGAGGGCTGGAGGAAAATCGCAGTTGTACAAGTCCCTTGTGCCTGCAGATGCCTGGGGATCCTCTCCATCCACCTCGTGCTCTCCCAACAGCAGAAAGGGTGCTGAGACAGGAGGAAGTAAACCTTTAGCATAAAGCTGGGGAGAAATCTAAAGCTTCCTTTCCTGGGGAACTTTGCAAAGTCTGCAACGAGAAAGGGAAAATTTGCATCTCCTTTGGTACAGGTGTCAACAGAGACTGAGACTTTTTGCCTTTTTCAGACAATTGAGCCCCTTTTGGCTCCCTGGCAGCTCCAATGGCACCAGAACCCCCTTCCTGCACACCCACGGCTGTCACACACAGGCACCCACACACCTTTGCTCCAGCCCACACGTGGCCAACATCTCCTCACCCTAGACATCCCAAGGGCAGTAGTTTTGCTAGAGAGCACAGCAACCCCCCTGTCCTCGCAAACTGCCTCCCTGCAAAAAAGGAATCGTTTTCCTGGACATTTCTCCCACAGTCAAGGTCTTTTCAAACTGCTGTCGTGCCACCAAACCTGCTCAGGGTCCCTCCCAGCTTCTGCCTGTCCTTGCATTTAAAGGTACGGGCACATTCTACCTTCCACCAGCAAACCCAGCTCCTCACGGGCAGTAGAAGCCCTGCTCTTACCTGGACAGACTGCCGGGCTCGGCACAGCTGTGGCTCATGGAGCAGCTTCCCAAGGCCGTTCTCTCTCCCAGCAGGAAGCACAACTCGCCTCCACACCAGGGGAAACCACGAGCGAGGCTGCAAATGGACACAAAACGAGCAAAAAGCATTAACGCAGCACCAAGAAACTGAGACCAATCTTCGTCTCGTAACACTGCACGGGGAAAGCCTTTGGGATTCCGAGGCAAAGCCTGAGACACCCAGAGAGCACCAGTCCGGCAGCCCCCCCACGGCTCCCCCCGGGGTCACCCGGCAGGCAAGGGGCTTACCCGGGCCCCGCCGCCCAGCACAAGGCACCCCTAAACGCCCCCGGCTGCCCCGGTGCACAAACCCAGCGGCCAAGGCGCTCTCCCCTCCGCAGCCCGGGCAGCAGCGGGGCCGCACCCTCAGCCCCCACACACAACCGCCCCCACCTGCCCCGCCGGCCCTTTATACCGCGGGCCGGCAGCGCTGCCCAATCAGCACTCGAGCGCCTCCGCCCAATCCCAGCCCGCCTGGCCCTGCGGCCCCGCCCCGCCCGCTCAGCCCGGCCCCGCCCCTCGGCGCGGCCCCGCCCCCCGTTCCCTCCGCGCGGCTCCCGCCGCAGCCCCGGCGGGCGCTGCTGGGGCCGGGGAAGGGCGGGTGGGAGCTCCGCGGTCACGGCCCGGCCGGGAGCTCTCCCGGGACAAGGGGAGCGGGGCCTGCGGGGACAGCGGCCTTCTTGGGGGCGGGCAGGGCGGGGCCGGGCGGAGCGGCGCGAGCCGGGGGGCGGGCCTGGGCGGGCCGAGGGGCGGGGCCGGCGCGATCCCGCGGCGCTTCGCTCTGGGCTCTGGGGCTGTTCCGGGCTGGTTTTGGGTTCGAGGGCGGCAGCGGGAGCGGCGCTGCGGGGCGGGACGGGCGGGAGGGGCCGGGGCAGGGCGGGGAAGCCGCGGCGGGGCCCGGGGGCTGCAGCTCTCTGGCTTCCCCACTGGCTTTGCAGACATTTGCCACCTTCAGAGGAGGCACAAATCCCCGCGGAGCTGAGCAAGGGGTGCGGGGAGTGCAGCGAGCTGGGGCGGGGCTGTGACCAGGGCAGGGTGTGCGCAGTGCCCCAAAACCCGCACCCAAAACCAGCCCGGCCCCGCCCCTCGGCCCGCCCAGGCCCGCCCCCCGGCCCGCCCGGCCCCGCCCCCCGGCCCGCCTGGCCCCGCCCCTCGACCCGCCCAGGCCCGCTCCCCAGCTCGCGCCGGCCCCGCCCCCCGACCCTCCCGGCCCGCCCCCAAGAAGGCCGCTGTCCCCGCAGGCCCCGCTCCCCTTGTCCCGGGAGAGCTCCCGGCCGGGCCGTGACCGCGGAGCTCCCACCCGCCCTTCCCCGGCCCCAGCAGCGCCCGCCGGGGCTGCGGCGGGAGCCGCGCGGAGGGAACGGGGGGCGGGGCCGCGCCGAGGGGCGGGGCCGGGCTGAGCGGGCGGGGCGGGGCCGCAGGGCCAGGCAGGCTGGGATTGGGCGGAGGCGCTCGAGTGCTGATTGGGCAGCGCTGCCGGCCCGCGGTATAAAGGGCCGGCGGGGCAGGTGGGGGCGGTTGTGTGTGAGGGCTGAGGGTGCGGCCCCGCTGCTGCCCGGGCTGCGGAGGGGAGAGCGCCTTGGCCGCTGGGTTTGTGCACCGGGGCAGCCGGGGGCGTTTAGGGGCGCCTTGTGCTGGGCAGCGGGTCCCGGGTAAGCCCGTTACCTGCCGGGTAACGCCGGGGGGAGCCGTGGCGGGGCTGCCGGACTGGTGCTCTCTGGGTGTCTGAGGGTTTGCTTTGGGATCCTAAAGCCTTTCCCCGTGCAGGGTTATGAGGCAAAGAGTGCTTTAACTTGGTTTTTTGGTGCTGCGTTAATGCTTTTTGCTCGTTCTGTGTCCATTTGCAGCCTCGCTCGTGGTTTCCCCTGGTGTGGAGGCGAGTTGTGCTTCCTGCTGGGAGAGAGAACGGCCTTGGGAAGCTGCTCCATGAGCCACAGCTGTGCCGAGCCCGGCAGTCTGTCCAGGTAAGAGCAGGGCTTCTACTGCCCGTGAGGAGCTGGGTTTGCTGTTGGAAGGTAGAATGTACCCGTGCCTTTAAATGCAAGGACAGGCAGAAGCCGGGAGGGACCCTGAGCAGGTTTGGTGGCACGACAGCAGTTTGAAAAGACCTTGACTGTGGGAGAAATGTCCAGGAAAACGATTCCTTTTTTGCAGGGAGGCAGTTTGTGAGGACAGGGGGCTTGTTGTGCTCTCTAGCAAAACTACTGCCCTTGGGATGTCCAGGGTGAGGAGATGTTGGCCACGTGTGGGCTGGAGCAAAGGTGTGTGGGTGCCTGTGTGTGACAGCCGTGGGTGTGCAGGAAGGGGGTTCTGGTGCCATTGGAGCTGCCAGGGAGCCAAAAGGGGCACAGTTGTCTGAAAAAGGCAAAAAGTCTCAGTCTCTGTTGACACCTGTACCAAAGGAGATGCAAATTTTCCCTTTCTCGTTGCAGACTTCGCAAAGTTCCCCAGGAAAGGAAGCTTTAGGTTCCTCCCCAGTTTTATGCTAAAGGTTTCCTTCCTCCTGTCTCAGCACCCTTTCTGCTGTTGGGAGAGCACAAGGCAGGTGGAGAGGATCCCCAGGCATCTGCAGGCACAAGGGACTCGTACAACTGCGATTTTCCGCCAGCCCTTGTGAGAGGGACTTTCAGGATACTCTTGAGTAATGTGCCAGTTCTCCTGCTGGAGCTTTTTTATGGAATATTTGAATATAAAGAGTAAGACTAAAGTCAGGTTTGTTCTGGAGAATGTTACACTTGTGCAAAGCTCCTTCTCTCTGTATGTTTTCTGTTCTAGAAAGCACATTCTTGGGTTCCTGGGCACTTCCTATTAAATGATTCCCTGAAACTAATTTTGTACTGAAAGGGGAACGGAGCTGTCTGTGGGAGGTCAGATGTCCCTGGAAAAGCTTTGTGTTTTTTCGCTCAGTAAGCTCTTAAAATATCTCAGAGTGTGCAGGAATGCCTGGCTTCTAAAAGTCACCAGCTGAGTCTTAGAGGCTCCTTTGAAGAGCTGATTTCAGGCAGCAGAATTGCCCCCCAGGAGGGACTCTGTGCCTGCTCTCCCGTGGCTCCAAGGGATCTCTGGCCCTTCACGCCGGCACCGAGATTTTCTCGGGAAGGGCCTCAGATCCCCGGACCAGTCTGGGACACAGGCAAGATCCCCCTGCATTTTGGGACCAAATTGGCCCCTGGAGGGACAGTGCTGTTGGTGCCCCCCGGGTTGGGGCACCCCGAGGACTCCAGCGCGCACCGAAAGGATTATTCGGGGAGATCCTCGGGGTGCCCGGCCCTGGGGAGCTCAAAGCAAGGTCCCTGCCATGGATTCAGGCATTGCTGAGAGTATCCCAGGGGTCCCTGTCCCTGCTAGACAGGGAGCTCTCTAATGGGCTGTAATTGGGTTCTAAAAGTGGTGCTCCAAGTGCCAAACAAGTGTGGGATTGGGATTAAGAAATGAGCAGTGAGGGTGCAATTGGCTGTTTGCTCTGGAATGTGACTGTGAGAGCTGCAGGAGTGCCAGGTGTGTGTTCCAGTCCCCAGCATTTGGTTTGCACATGTCCTGCTCAGACACAGGTCCAACTTGCTCAGTCCTGAACACAACAGAATGAGAATTATGGACTGGCAGTGTTAAGGTGATTGGTGTGACAGGGGTCAAACTGGGAAAACATTGGGGAATTCCTCAGTTGGTCTGTTGGCCAAACTCACCCAAACCTGTGCTAGGAAGAGATTGATTGGGAAAGTTGAGGCAGAAATGCAATTGAAAACTGGGTCTATTGACACTGTAATTGCTGAAACTAAATGTGTCCAAGCAGCAGCTCTTGTTGTGCAGGGAATAACTCCTGTCAGCAGCAAGGCCCCCACTGAAGTGGCAGCTGCAGTTGTTCCTGTGGTGTGGGCCAGTGGAGCTGCAGGAGAGTGGAAGAGGGCAGAACCTGTAGGTATTATCCCTGATGTGGGATCTCTATGGGTAAGGCCAACCCAGTATCCTTTAAAATCAGAGTGCCAGACTGGATTGGTTGCAGGAACAGCTAAATTGGCTCCTCCTGGTTTGCTTGTAGGACGTGAATGCAAGAACCTGCCAAGAAAAGCAATGGCCAAGGGGATTGATTAGGGCAGGACCTGAGAGAAGCACCTTGAATGACAACCTGGAGTAGTTTCCAGTATTGGATTGAGAAGATGACCTTTGCTGCATCTCCTTGAGCAAGGAAAGCCAAGAAACCTTTGCTTTGGAAGGAGATAATCTGGAAATCGGGCAGGAAGAAGAGAAGCCCCGTGACTCCTCCCTGAGCCCCAGACAGCCCATGAACTGCCTTGCTGGGAATGGTGGGACGGGCTGGACTCTGCATTGCTCCTTCTGGATGTGTGGTAAGGCTGTTACGGCAACTTTTTGAATAGATGGTGCAAGGGCAGCCTTTAAGCAGCTGAAGCATTCCCTGAGGAGAGCTCTGGGTCTGCCAGACCTCTCAGAACTGTTGGAAGCATCTTTGGTGGGGAGGGCAAACAAAGGCCAAGGTGTGCAGTGACCCCCTGAGAAGGGACTTTGAGTTAATGGCATCCCTGCAAGTGAACTTTGTGGGCTGTTCCCCCTGTAGGGCAGGTGATAGTCCCAGCTGCAGTGATGTGAAGAACAGTTAAAAAAGAGCCCCAAAAGCTGGAAATGCTCCTGGAGGCTCTTGGCAAAGAGAGTTTGCTGAGTTCCCCCTGACAGAAGGGCAGTGATAGCTTTTGAGTGCTGGTAGATCCTTTGAATAGGTAGCCTTGAGTGTGTCCTTGTTGCCCCAGTAGGCCTTGTCCACCTCCCCATCTCCCAGGAGATGTACATATTAAAGTTTCAAATGCTCTCCCTAACCCTTTGTTGGCTTGAGGCTCTCCCCTCAGGAACTGCAGGAACTCCTGGTGCCGCCTGGGCCGATGGATTGGACGCCCCAGCCCCTCCGTTCCTGCCCAGCCACTGGGGCCGTGTCCAGTGGTGGCACTGCCAGCCCTGCAGGTGAAGTGGGAAGGGCCTTTGCAGGTCTGGTGGGTCACATTTACAGGATCTGAAGATGCAGAAAAAGGACCTGAGGTTTGTTATTCTTGAGTTCAGAAAGCTCCTTTTGGTTGGTGAGCAGGACAAAGTGGATCCTTAAGAGTTCCCATCCGTGTTTGTGTCTCAGCCTGTGTTAGGATTCAGGGCTGTCAGTTGTTGTCACTGAGGAGTCAAACTCTGCTTTAAGTAAGGAGACCCTGGCCTGATGGCTGAGTGTTAACAAAAAGGGGAAATGCTCTCTGAGTGTTGAGATGTAACAAGGGCTAATCCTTTTTGCAGTGGGATGGAGCCTGGAAAGTGCACAGAGCTGAGCCCAGGGATGTAAAGGGACCAAGCAAGGGAGGTGAAGAAAGAAGGAAGAAGGGAAGTGAGGCAGCAGGCAAGCAGCACCAAGTTGCTGTGTAAGCAGGTGAGTTGTGTTGAGGTTCCTCAGGCAGGCACTGAGGACTTGGAGGGCTCCAGACAGAGCAGACCTGGGAAGGCCCTCGGTGAAGCCCCTTGGAAACCTTCTAAGGGTGGGTGTGTATGGTGATAAGTGTTGGGAAATGTCCTGAATGTGGAACAGGAATGCAGGGAAGGAAATGAGCCCTCCTGTAATGCTGACCCCTCCCATCAGCTGCAGTGAGACACCTGCGTGTGCCCTTTGGGAGTGGATTGCCAGGGCACCCGGTGGGCTGGAATGATTCAAGAACATAGCAATAAAAGATTACCTGGCTTCTAAAGCTCACCACTTGAGGCTCAGAGGGTCTTATAAGCAATTTTAGGTAACACCTGAAGTTTTGTGTGTACTTCTGAGTTCAGTTGGAAAGAGATTGACCAGGGAACAGGAATGTTTCTCGTTCCTGGAAGTTGCGCTTGATGAACTTCCCATCTGAGCTGATGCCCTTGGCAGGAGAAGTGCTCAGCAAGGAGGCTCTTTGCTCCTAGGCAGGAAGAAAGGCCAGTGCCCTTCCTCCCCAAGGCCCAGCCCAGCAGGGCTGGCAGGAGCTGCTGGTGTGGCTGCTCTTTGGGTTCTCAGCTGTGCCCGTGGGGTGGTGACATCGTGTTCCTGCCTGTGCTCCAGGGCAGCCAAAACCCCAGCCCAGCCCCTGGGCCTTTTTGGGAGCCTGAGCTATTGCAGCACTGGGGATGGGGGTTTGGGGTTTTTTTCCCTAAAAGCAGAACCGTGGGGGGATCTCTTCTGTCACAGTTGTTGGTTTTTTGATATCTTAATTAATTACACCTTTGGAAGAAAACCTTGTGTAACTTAGCAACTGACTTGCACTGGTTACACTGAAAGTGCCAAGGAGTTGTAGTGTCCACTGGATTGTTTGTATTGAAGCAGTTTGGTGTTTACAGAGGGATAATAGCTCCTGTCAGCAGCAAGGTCCCCACTGAAGTGGAAGCTGCAGTTGTTCCTGTGGTGTGGGCCAGTGGAATTCCAAGAAAATGGACAAGGACAGAACCTGTAAGAATTACCCCTAAGCCAGAGTCTCTCCTGGTAAGGCAAACCCAGTATCCTTTAAAATTGGGAAGCCAAGCTGGATTGGTTCTAGTAACAGCTAAATTTGCTGATGATGGTTTTATAATAGAATGTGAATGCAAGGACCTGTGGAGAAAGGAAATGGGAAAGATGATTGATTGCTGGGGCTGGCAGACAGTGGCACTGGATGTTTGGCTGTGGTTGGGAATGAGCAGCTTGACCTCCCCAGGGTTGTCTGTGCTGGGGTGGGTTTGGGTCCTGTGTGGCCACAGGTCTGTGCAGCAGCTGGAGCCTGGGCAGGTTTGGGGGCTGTGGTGTGCCAGGCTGCTGAGTGTGTTGTCCCTGTTTCCTTGGAGTGTCCCAGTGTCCCTGCTTGGCTGTTTGTTGCCCTGCAGGCAGAAGAGCCCAGGCCTGAGATGGCTGAGTGTTGGTGTGACCCACAGTGGGTGTCCCTGCCCTCGGGACAGTCCCCAGAGCTGCCTTTGGCATCCCCTGCTGAAGGGTGGGAGCTGCCCAGAGCCAGCAGCATCCAGCTGGAGGATCCAGGAGGATGCAGCTCCTGTTGTCTGGGAGGTAAGAGGTGGGGTGCAGGAGCTGGCAGGGGTGTTTTGCAGGCAGAGGGAGGGCAGGAGCAGGAGAATTGCAGGTGCAGCAGCTGGGTCAGTGCTGGATGGAGTCAGGCTGGGAAAGGGCCCTGAGTGTCAGGGCAGGGGAGAGCCCAGGGGGGCCCTGGGAGCCCTGGGGCTGTGAACAAGTGCAGTGGGCAAAGGAAGGGGCACTGGAGAGCTGGGCAAACAGCTGGAGCAGTTGCAAGGGGAGCCAGGAGACTGGAATGCAGGAGCAGCAGCTCCCTGTGTGTGTGTGTAGAACCAGCTGTACTGCAGCCCCCAGTGAGGTGGGAAATGAACCTCAGGAGGCTGGGAACGAGTCCCACACACTGGTTAAAGTGGGATGGACTCTTCCCAATGTCTGATAAGCTTTTCTTCAGTGTTGCTTTATCAGTTGAAAAGTGAAGTGATTGTCAAGGTGTTGGCACTTCTTCTCCCGTGTCTTTGGTGAGGTGTTGACTCAGTACCTTTCCTGGAGCTGCTGTTGGATGAAGAGGTGCCCCCAATTCACCTGTAAGGTCCTGGTTGTCTTCCCTGCTTCTCCCAGCTTGTCCAGGAGATGGAATTCCAGTGCTACAGAACAGCTGGGTCGTGGTGCTCCCAAAAGGAGCCTTTTGTGCCTTCAGGGCAGGTTCTGGTGCCCCTGGAGCTGTTGGGAGAAGCGGAGGGTTGGCAGGGAGAGGCCTGGAATGATGTTGCTGTGGCACAGAAGAAATGAGCAGTGATGGTACAATTGGCTGTTTTCTCTTGAATACAATTACAAGAGCTCCAGGAGTGCCAGGTGTGTGTTCCAGTCCCCAGTATTTGGTTTGCACATGTCCTGCTCAGACACAGGTCCAACTTCCTCAGTCCTTAACCCAAGAGAGGGAGAATTATGGACTGGCAGTGTTAAGGTGATTGGTGTGAGAGGGGTCAAACTGGGAAAACACTGAGTGGTTCCTCAGTTTGTCTCTTTGTCAAACTCACCCAAACCTCTGCTAGGAAGAGATGGACTGGAAAACTTGAGGCAGAAATGCAATTGAAAACAGGGGCTATTGAAACTGTAATTGCTGAAACTAAATGTGTCCAAGCAGCAGCTCTTGTTGTGCAGGGAATAACTCCTGTCAGCAGCAAGGCCCTGACTGAAGTGGCAGCTGCAGTTGTTCCTGTGGTGTGGGCCAGTGGAGCTGCAGGAGAGTGGAAGAGGGCAGAACCTGTAGGTGTTACCCCTGATGTGGGATCTCTCCTGGTAAGTCCAACCCAGTATCCTTTAAAATCAGAATGCCAGACTGGATTGGTTGCAGGAACAGCTGAATTTGCTCCTCCTGGTTTGCTTGTAGGACGTGAATGCCAGAACCTGCCAAGAAAACCAGTGGACAAGATGATTGATTAGTGCAGGACCTGAGAGAACCCCTGTAAGTGACAACCTGGAGCAGTTTCCAGTATTGGATTGAAAAGATGGCCTTTGCTGCATCTCCTTGATCAAGGAAAGCCAAGAAACCTTTGCTTTTGCAGGAGAAAATCTGGAAAGCGGGCAGGAAGAAGAGAAGCCCCGTGACTCCTCCCTGAGCCCCAGACAGCCCATGAACTGCCTTGCTGGGAATGGTGGGACGGGCTGGACTCTGGATTGCTCCCTCGGGATGTGTGGTAAGACTGTTATGGCAACTTTTCAGAACAGCCTGTAAGAATTTGCTGCCTTGGCTAGATGGTGCAAGGGCAGAAGCAGCTGAAGCATTCCCTGAGGAGAGCTCTGGGTCTGCCAGATGTGTCAGAACTGTTGGAAGCATCTTTGGTGGGGAGGGCAAACAAAGGCCAAGGTGTGCAGTGACCCCCCTGAGAAGGGACTTTGAGTTAATGGCATCCCTGCAAGTGAACTTTGTGGGCTGTTCCCCCTGTAGGGCAGGTGATAGTCCCAGCTACAGGGATGGGAGGTATACTTAAAAAAGAGCCACGAAAGCTGGAAATCCTCCTGGAGACTCTTGGCAAAGAGAGTTTCCTGTGAGTTCCCCCTGACAGGAGGACAGTGATAGCTTTTGAGTACCGGTAGATCCTTTGAGTAGGTAGCCTTGAGTGTGTCCTTGTTGCCCCAGTAGGCCTTGTCCACCTCCCCATCTTCCAGGAGATGTACATATTGAAGTTTCAAATGCTCTTCCTAACCCTTTGCTGGCTTGAGGCTCTCCCCTCAGGAACTGCAGGAACTCCTGGTGCCGCCTGGGCCGATGGATTGGACGCCCCAGCCCCTCCGTTCCTGCCCAGCCACTGGGGCCGTGTCCAGTGGTGGCACTGCCAGCCCTGCAGGTGAAGTGGGAAGGGCCTTTGCAGGTCTGGTGGGTCACATTTATAGCAGGTAAAGTTGGAGAAAAAGGACCTGGGGTCTGTTATTCTTGAGTTCAGAAAGCTCCTTTTGGTTGGTGAGCAGGACAAAGTGGATCCTTAAGAGTTCCCATCCGTCTTTGTGTCTCAGCCTGTGTTAGGATTCAGGGCTGTCAGTTGTTGTCACTGAGGAGTCAAACTATGCTTTAAATAATGAGACCCTGGCCTAATGGACAAGTGTCAGGTAAAAAGGTGGAATGCTCTCTGAGTGTTGAGATGTAACAAGAGCTAATCCTTTTTGCAGTGGGCTGGAGCCTGGAAACTCCACAAAGGCGAGCCAAGGAATGTAAAGGGACTAAGCAAGGGAGGTGAAGAAAGAAGGAAGAAGGGAAGTGAGGCAGCAGGCAAGCAGCACCAAGTTGCTGTGTAAGCAGGTGAGCTGTGTTGAGGTTCCTCAGGCAGGCACTGAGGACTTGGAGGGCTCCAGACAGAGCAGACCTGGGAAGGCCCTCGGTGAAGCCCCTTGGAAACCTTCTAAGGGTGGGTGTGTATGGTGATAAGTGTTGGGAAATGTCCTGAATGTGGAACAGGAATGCAGGGAAGGAAAATGAGCCCTCCTGTAATGCTGACCCCTCCCATCAGCTGCAGTGGAGACCCCTCCGTGTGCCCTTTGGGAGCGGATTGCCAGGACCCCCGTGGGGCTGGGATCATGGCAGGGTGTTGTAAGCAAGGAATGCCTGGTTTCCAAAACTCACCAATTGAGTCTTAGAGGCTCCTTTGAAGAGCTGATTTCAGGCAGGCAAATTGCCCCCCAGGAGGGACTCTGTGCCTGCTCTCCCGTGGCTCCAAGGGATCTCTGGCCCTTCACGCCGGCACCGAGATTTTCTCGGGAAGGGCCTCAGATCCCCGGACCAGTCTGGGACACAGGCAAGATCCCCCTGCATTTTGGGACCAAATTGGCCCCTGGAGGGACAGTGCTGTTGGTGCCCCCCGGGTTGGGGCACCCCGAGGACTCCAGCGCGCACCGAAAGGATTATTCGGGGAGATCCTCGGGGTGCCCGGCCCTGGGGAGCTCAAAGCAAGGTCCCTGCCATGGATTCAGGCATTGCTGAGAGTATCCCAGGGGTCCCTGTCCCTGCTAGACAGGGAGCTCTCTAATGGGCTGTAATTGGGTTCGAAAAGTGGTGCTCCAAGTGCCAAACAAGTGTGGGATTGGGATTAAGAAATGAGCAGTGAGGGTGCAATTGGCTGTTTGCTCTGGAATGTGACTGTGAGAGCTGCAGGAGTGCCAGGTGTGTGTTCCAGTCCCCAGCATTTGGTTTGCACATGTCCTGCTCAGACACAGGTCCAACTTGCTCAGTCCTTAACCCAAGAGAGGGAGAATTAAGGACTGGCAGTGTTAAGGTGATTGGTGTGACAGGGGTCAAACTGGGAAAACATTGGGAAATTCCTGAGTTTGTCTCTTTGCCAAACTCACCCAAACCTCTGCTAGGAAGAGATGGACTGGAAAAGTTGAGGCAGAAATGAAATGGAAAACAGGGGCTATTGAAACTGTAATTGCTGAAACTAAATGTGTCCAAGCAGCAGCTCTTGTTGTGCAGGGAATAACTCCTGTCAGCAGCAAGGCCCCCACTGAAGTGGCAGCTGCAGTTGTTCCTGTGGTGTGGGCCAGTGAAGCTGCAGGAGAGTGGAAGAGGGCAGAACCTGTAGGTATTACCCCTGATGTGGGATCTCTATGGGTAAGGCCAACCCAGTATCCTTTAAAATCAGAGTGCCAGACTGGACTGGTTACAGTAACAGCCAAATTTGCTATTCATGGTTTGCTTTTAGAATGTGAATGCAAGAACCTGCCAAGAAAAGCAATGGCCAAGATGATTGATTAGTGCAGGACCTGAGAGAACCCCCTGAAATGACAGCCTTGAGTAGTTTCCAGTATTGGATTGAAAAGATGGCCTTTGCTGCATCTCCTTGAGCAAGGAAAGCCAAGAAAGCTTTGCTTTTGCAGGAGAAAATCTGGAAATCGGGCAGGAAGAAGAGAAGCCCCCTGACTCCTCCCTGAGCCCCAGACAGCCCATGAACTGCCTTGCTGGGAATGGTGGGATGGGCTGGCCTCTGGATTGCTCCCTCGGGATGTGTGGTAAGGCTGTTATGGCAACTTTTCAGAACAACCTGAAAGCATTTGCTGCCTTGGCTAGATGGTGCAAGGGCAGCCTTTAAGCAGCTGAAGCATTCCCTGAGGAGAACTCTGGGTCTGCCAGACCTCTCAGAACTGTTGGAAGCATCTTTGGTGGGGAGGGCAAAGAAAGGCAGTGACCCCCTGAGAAGGGACTTTGTGTTAATGGCATCCCTTTGTGTTAATGCAAGTGAACTTTGTGAACAAGTGAACTTTGTGGGCTGGTCCCCCTGTAGGGCAGGTGATAGTCCCAGCTGCAGTGATGTGAAGAACAGTTAAAAAAGAGCCCCAAAAGCTGGAAATCCTCCTGGAGGCTCTTGGCAAAGAGAGTTTGCTGAGTTCCCCCTGACAGAAGGGCAGTGATAGCTTTTGAGTGCTGGTAGATCCTTTTGATAACCTTGAGTGTGTCCTTGTTGCCCCAGTTGGCCTTGTCCACCTCCCCATCTTCCAGGAGACCTACATATTGAAGTTTCAAATGCTCTCCCTAACCCTTTGCTGGCTTGAGGCTCTCCCCTCAGGAACTGCAGGAACTCCTGGTGCCGCCTGGGCCGATGGATTGGACGCCCCAGCCCCTCCGTTCCTGCCCAGCCACTGGGGCCGTGTCCAGTGGTGGCACTGCCAGCCCTGCAGGTGAAGTGGGAAGGGCCTTTGCAGGTCTGGTGGGTCACATTTATCGCAGGTAAAGTTGCAGAAAAAGGACCTGGGGTCTGTTATTCTTGAGTTCAGAAAGCTCCTTTTGGTTGGTGAGCAGGACAAAGTGGATCCTTCAGAGTTCCCATCCATGTTTGTGTCTCAGCCTGTGTTAGGATTCAGGGCTGTAGCTGTTGTTGTCACTGAGGAGTCAAACTGTGCTTTAAATAATGGGACACTGGCTTAGTGGACAAGTGTCAGGAAAAAATGGGGAATGATATGTGCATGTTGAGATGTAACAAGGGCTAATCCTTTTTGCAGTGGGATGGAGCCTGGAAAGTGCACAGAGCTGAGCCCAGGGATGTAAAGGGACCAAGCAAGGGAGGTGAAGAAAGAAGGAAGAAGGGAAGTGAGGCAGCAGGCAAGCAGCACCAAGTTGCTGTGTAAGCAGGTGAGTTGTGTTGAGGTTCCTCAGGCAGGCACTGAGGACTTTGGGGGCTCCAGACAGAGCAGGCCTGGGAAGGCCCTCAGTGAATCCCCTTGGAAACCTTCTAAGGGTGGGTGTGCCCTTTGGGAGCTGATTGCCAGGACTCCTGTTGGGCTGGGATCATGGCAGCGTGTTGTAAGCAAGGAATGCCTGGCTTCTAAACCTCACCAGATGAGTCTTAGAGGCTTCTTTGAAGAGCTGATTACAGGCAGGAAAATTGGCCCCCCAGGAGGGACTCTGTGCCTGCTCTCCCGTGGCTCCAAGGGATCTCTGGCCCTTCACGCCGGCACCGAGATTTTCTCGGGAAGGGCCTCAGATCCCCGGACCAGTCTGGGACACAGGCAAGATCCCCCTGCCTTTAGAAATGAGGCCTTCTTGTGGCTGGGAAAACATTGGGTAATTCTTCAGTTTCCCTCTTTGCCAAACTCACCCAAACCTGTGCTAGGAAGAGATGGACTGGAGTCTCTGATCTCCTGGGCAGTTGTCCTGCATGACCTGGGAGCCTCTGGGATTAGACTGGCCTGGGCAGACAGGGAGCAGTTTGTCCTGTGGAGCTGGGCTGGGTTTGTTGAGGATGCCTTGGGAGGCAGGGCTGGAGAGGCTCCTCTGTTGGCTGTAGTGGTGGAAGGTTGTAGCAGCAGGGCTGGAGCCTTCGCCCTCCTGCTCCCCCCGTGAGCCCCGCCGGGCCCGTGCCCTTGGCAATGGAGGGCCCCCCATTGCTGAGTCAGCGGTTCCGGGGGCCAGGAGGGATGGGATCAGGATGCCGAGCTCCGCCCAGGGCCAGGGCTGCCAGTGTTCAACCATGGAGGGAACTGAAAGCACAGTGAGATGGAGGCCAAGCTGCAGCACAGGGATGGGTGAGAAAAGACCCTGGTCCTCAGGTGGAGCTTTGAATTCCCTGGAAAAATGGATCCTGTCAGATGGATCAGGCCCTTGTGGGTGCTGGAGCAGAGACCTCTGTCATTTATGGTCACCCTGAAAGGTTGCAAGGACAGCAAGTTCTGACTGCAGGATGAGGTGGCAAACAAAGTGAAGTGGTCCAGAGAAAAGCTGAGGCTAAAATTGGTCCTGTGCCAGAGCAGCCTCGTGCAGTGCTTGTTGCTGTCCCTGAGTGTCCCATTGCAGTGGATATTTCCAAGGGTGCCTTGTGCTGGGGAGCACTGGGGCAGTTCCCATTCCCTGGGCAGGGCAGGCAGGGCACGTTTCCCCCCTCGAGGGTGGCTCCACAGTCCCCCCCTGTGCCCTGGGAGCGTGGCAGAACACCTGGACCCACTGTCCTTGTCAGAGAGGGCACAAGGGATGGTTGGATGGGGGAGGGAATGGCTCAGGGAGTACAAGCACCATTACAATGAGTAGGGCAGCACCTGGAAAGGAAGGGGGGGGTTAATCCAGACAAAATCCAAGCACCTGCCCAAGCTGTGATATTTTTAGGAACTCAGTGGTGCTGTGGTCCCCAGGAAGTATTGCCCAGGACTAGGCAGGAGACTTCAGGCTCTGTCACCCCCAGAGCAAGGTGGCAGCCCAGCAGTTTATTGGTTGGTTTGGCTTTTGGTGACATCAGGGTCCTCCTTTGGGACCAATCCTTGGCCTGGGCCATAAAGTGTCAGGACAGAAGTGTGAGTTTGAGTGGGAAATGAGCAGCAGGGAGGGTTGGAACCAGCTCAGGGAGCAATTCAACAGGCTCTGGACCTGTGGCCAATATGAGCTGGAGAGGGGGGACTGAAGGTTCCTGCCAGTGATAATGATGCCAATTGGAGCCTCTGGCAGAAGTAGGGTAGTGTAAGGGGGGTACTTTTGAATTAGGTGATCAATGGAGCATAGAGGTGTGAGAAAGAAATCATATTAGGATGTGAAACCAGCTAGAGTGTGGTACAATTTGACTTCATGGCACGAGCTAATTGTAAGGTCCATTGTGCTTTTCAGCAAGTCAGCCTGATATCCCCTGTTACCAGAGCTGAGTTCTTCCTTGGTTCTGCTCCATCTTGCAAGGTAGGTACATCTACCCTTGAAACACAATGTTAGAGGTCATAGCCAGGGGTGAGAAGGATGATGGTGAGAGGAAGATGATGTGGGCAGGGGTCGCTGGCCCCTTGCCCTCCAAGTAGGGCAGGCCCAGACTGTTGCCATCAGGCAATGATCAGGTGGGGTTTGGCTGCCATTCAGGCCTCCCCTTACACTGCGTCCTGGCCCCACGTGGTGTAAGGTGGAGCTGATCAAATGGGCTGTCAGGACTGCTGAGCTGAGCGATCCTCATCCTGCCACCGAGCCTGTGCTGCTCCGCGGGGACGCCCGCCAAGGGATGGGCACCGACCAGCTGCTGCACATCCTGACAGCCCTGCCTGGCTGGGGGGTGGGCACGGGTTAGTGAGAGGAGGCAACAGAGAAAGAAGGCTTTAAATATCCTTCAGTGTTCCTTTATTTAGTGTTCATAATATTTCCCCTTTAATTTCCCCTTTTACTAACCAAATATCGTGTTAATAGTTATCCATAATATTGTGTTAAGATCCTTTTTGGTATCCCTTTAACTCCCTTTTTACTAGTTAGTATTATACTGTATTGAATGCTGTTCTTAGTATTTGTTTTAATGCCACACAATAAGGCAGTTCACTCGTATCCTTTATTAACTTTTGATTCACTTTGCTAAGTTTATTATTATTATTATTATTATTATTATTCTCACTGCAATAAAGGTATTTTGTGTGTTTGAATGTTTGTGGCACTTGTCTTTATTCTGGGCATGTATCCTAATGAACTGTTACAGTGCCCTTAGGATTTGGGAATAGGAAGTTACTGGAAGCCAGCCCAAGGTAGCCCCCGTTGGAGAAGTGGCTCTGAGTATGTTCTTGGGCTTTAGTGGCAACTCAACAAATGATAAGAGGGCCTGAAATGCCCAGAAGGCCGTGGGTACAAAGCTCCTCCAGGGTGCACAGGCCAGGCCCTGCTCAGGAAGGCAGCACCATGGACTGGAGATGGTGGATCCAAGCCAGAGCCAGAGCAGGGGCCGGGGCAGGAGCGAGGCCTCGGGAGGGAGTTGCCACCGGCCCTGTGGTTGAAGCAACAAGTGTGGATCCCCTGGACAGTGAGCACAAATCACTGGGAAATGGGGAGAAGCCCCAGAGCAAGTGCTGGGAGCAGAGGGGGAGCATGCATGGCTCACTGCTGGGTCAGCCCCATCTGTCAGTGGGAAGCACTTTGGGAAAGCAGGAGCTTATAACCCGTGCCAGAGGGAGTTTGAAGTCACGAAGGGGGGAGGCAAAAGTAGTCCATGTGCTGAGTGAGACACTGTACCTGTGGGAATGAAGCAGGAAGAACTAGGGCAGTGTCAGGTTTGTAGGGATTTGGGGTCAGTTGGCAGTGGTTTGGCTACTTGGCTCCCAAGTGCCACCATCACGGGATTAGTGATTAAATGCAGACAAGGAAAATGGGAATATGTTTGTGTGAATAAATGTTAGTGGAGGGAATGATATTGCCATGTTGTAGCTTGATATCTTACAGAAACTGTGGATCCTGGCCATCCTCAGAGCCCTTGTGGTCCCTCTGGGCGATGCTGTTGGCCCGGGCAGTGCCCTGGAAAAGGTGCCTGGGTGGGGTGACTTGGTTTGATTTGGATGGAGATGGAAAAGCAGCTCCCAAACAGGCCCCCAGGCCAAGGTGACCCGGGAAGCAAGTGGCCCTTGCCCAGGGGTCAGTCTCCCTTTGTGCCCGGGGCACTCTCTGGCAGGGCCGGGGGCTGTCGGGCTCATTGTGGGGGCGGCTGTTGGTGCCCTCAGTGGGATTGGATGGATGTGATTCCAGGGGCTGGGAGCACTGTGGCCATGCAGGGCTGGAGTTTCCCTTATGGTGCTGGCTCCGGGGGGTCTCCCTGGCATCGTTGTCCCCCTGGGTGAGCGGTGCCAGTCCCAGCCACAGTGTCACAGCAGCAGGGCCGTGCCCTGGGCTCTGCCTGCTGGGCTGTTCTGGGTCAGTGCTGCCAAAAGAGCAAAGGGATCAGCTTGGGCAGGGGATGGCACAGTTGGGCATCATCCTCCCGAGGAGAATATTGGTCCAACTGTTGGGTACCTGCTGCCTGTGTCCTGCAGCCCAACATCATCAGGATAACAGAATTCCTTTCCCCACTCTGATTCCAGTGCTCCCATCTTGGCCCAGGCAGCGAGGCTGGGGGGACACGGGGCTGGGAGGAACAGGAGCTGGTATTGGATTTGTAGGCAGTGGAGACATGGAATTGTTTGGTAACCAATGGCAAAGAGCTGGGCCAGGTGTATCCCGAGTGCTGAATTTAGGAGCACAAGGGATGCCCACTGTATTTACCCCCCCTTTCACTCCAGAATGTGATGGGGAGTTTGGGCAGCTCTCTAATGGTTCCCCAAGATGTAATTGTTGTGCACAGGGGAACACCAGTAACTTAGGAACTGGGCTGAGTGCACATGACATGGTGTGTATATTGTACTACAAAGAAATGAGGCACAGAAGGACTTAATGAGTACCAGTGAACTGCTCTGGAGGGCTGTATTCACATCCTGGACTGCAAAAATTCACTGGATTTTGTCTCCTGAATTGCTGCAGTGCACCAACTGATATCGTGCTGGAAAAATAACCCACTTCAATGTAAGTAAACCAGGGGTTTCTTTGGATGTAAACACAAATTTCAAATTTGCAGGGCAATAATAAGACTTGATCACCAAGTGCAAACAGTAACTATAGGGGTCAATTAGTGACCTTTGGGCATCAGGTAGAACAAGTCCCTGCTCACCACTGGTGGGACATATTTACAGGATTCTCACCATCTGCTACAAAGTTTGTGAACACTTTAATCCATCCACTGATTAAATCAGTAATTATACTGATTTTATGAAAAATATGCAGTTGTTGTCTCTGGGATCAATTCTAAGAAGTTGTTTCTCCCGTGTCTCTGCCCTGCCCAGGGATCAAAGGACCGAAGGAAAGGATGAGAAGTTCCCTGAGAATGGAGCCCCGGGGCTGCTGGCCCTGAGGAGCAGGGTAAGGGCTGGGTGTGCTCAGGGGCCCTGGCTAAAGGCTGCAGGTGCAGTGGGTGTGTGCTGGGCCAAGGCAGCCAAGGTGTGTGCAGCTGTTCCGTGCCCTCCACCCTTGGCCCCGCCGGGGCGCCTGCCCAGCGCTCCAGGGGTGGCCAACGGGGAGCTCACGGAACCTGCCCGTGCCCACGGCCCCACAGTGCCAGGCCTGGCCTAAAGCCGGCTTTGTTGGGCACAGCCTGGCCAGCGGGACCCCCTTGGAGCCGCCCCGCAGCCTCCCCTGGGGTGGAGGCACCCGCAGGAATTGTCCCGGGGCCGGAGCCTGCGGGATCGGCTGCCCCGGGGCTGCCGGGTGGGCTGGGGGGGAGCGGGAGGGGGCCGGGGGGGGCATTTCTGCTGAGCCACAGTTCTGCCTTGCTCATTGCCTTTTGTATCCCCTAAATCTGTAGCCCGTGTGCTGGACTGTGTTTGGGCTGTTCCTGTTATTCCATGACTGGGGAGGAGTTGTTTTCTGGAGTGCCCTGTCTGTCAGCAAAACACCAGGCCCAAAGGATCCTGGCAAGTGCAGCCCTGGAAGAGTCAGGAATACTCAAAAATGCACCAGTTCTCAGGAAGTACAACTTTGTAAACCATTTATGAAGCTGAAATTCCGCAGCCTTGAGCTGTTGGCTCCCAAATAATAGTGGAGGGAGAGGCAGAAAATGCCCCTGCTGCTGGGGCTGAACTGTCTGCAGTGACTGGGCAGGGCTTGGCCCTGATGTCTGAGTGCATCTTTAGGATAGATCCCAACTGTCAGCCCTGGCTCCATCCCTTGAGAAGATGGTGCTCCTGCAAGCCCAGCTGCTGTGCTGGTGGTCCTGGGGGCACCCCTTGCCCTGGCCTGTTGTCAGTGTGTTTGTGTTGCAGCTCAATAAAGTCCCTTTCAGTGGTGACTGTGTCATTTTGGTGTCAGTTCCTCTCCCCTGCTCCAGTGGCTGCATCACTGGCTTGTGCCTAAAGGAACTCTTCCCCTGCAGCAGTTCCCTGCTGCTCTCAGACAGGGTGGAGTTGAGGCCCCTGAGCAAAGGGAAAAAGGATCCATCCAAGGCAGGCCCGTGCTCACCCCCTGCCTCCCTCCAGCCTCCTGTGTTTCCAGTTCCCATCCCTGCTGGACACACAGCCTGTTCCCAAACAACCCCTGTTCCTGTTCTCTCTCCGTGTCTCCCCTCACACCTCCCCTCCTCTAATCTCCAGCTGCCCAGGCCCCTGTTTTTGAGGGGCATTCCTGGGCTGCTGCCCCCCAATTCTTTAAAAATGAGGTGCCAAGAGCCCCAAGTGCAGAGAGGTCTGCAGGGAATCAGTGCCAAGAGCTGCCCGTGCCTGCCTGTGTTCCTGCAGTTCTCCTTCCTGTTCTCCCTGGGCTGGAGAGACCTGCCTGCCCTGGGGTTATTGGAGCAGAGGGATGGGATTAAATTGGTGCAGAAGGGATGTTCACAGACATGTTTTCTGACAGGCAGTGCCATTTTCCTTTTGCCTTTCCCAAGTTTTTCCAAGTGCTGCCCAGCACGGGGGTCCGTGTGCTGGGACAGTGATTGGCAGCAGGAAGGGGAGCCTTGGCCTCACCTGCCCAGCTCAGGTGGGTGGCACAGAATTGGGGTGGGCTGGCAAGGCATGAACACATTTCTGAGTTCTGGAGTGCCTTGAATCCTTTCCCTGTCAGGTTTCTCTCCCTCATTTCCTGGGCTCCATCGTCCCAGGTGTCTCTGTCCAAAGTCCAATGGCAGAGGATTGACTGACTCCCAAGGGGGGTTTGGAATGAAAAGGGTTCTGTTCAAATGGGGCAAGGAATGCAAGATGAGCCTCCTTTTAGTGCCTGAAACAGGTAGGAATAAAAATGCTGGAAAAGGCCACGTTTCATTTGTTGTTCCCCCTGGATTTTTCATGGTTAAAACTCTAGTGAGCAACTGAACAGAAGGGTGAAGGGCAGGAGCCTTTGACTTGCCCAGTGCCCTTAATTGCCTTGTTCTCCTCTCTTCCAGGCCAGGCCAAAGCCCTGATCCAGCCCAGCTCTGCCAAGTGCCCTGGGCTGGGAGCAGCCAAAGGCAAGAGGCTGCAGCCCCGCCGGCCGGGCTGGGGGCTCCTGGTGCTGCCCGTGGGGTGGGGTAAGTCACAGGGACACCTTTCTCTCCTCCTGGTGTTGGCATTTGCTCCCTGGGCACTGGATGTGTAAGGAAGGAGGGAGTAGCAGGGAAGGGCAGTATTTCCAAACTGTCTGAATGTTGCCCCAGGTCTGGGATGGAGCAGCCAGGGGGGTGGTTGGGTTTGGCCTGGGCCGGTCAGGATCAGCCAGAAAGGACCCACCAGACCCTGAACCCTCACTGGACATGTCCAGCCCCTCAAGTCATTAATTTTCAGTAGAGGACAAAGTATTGGTACTTGCTTCTGATCTGTGGAGAATTTCCTTTGGAATGATCAACCAGAGAGTGTATCAGTGCAAAGCATCTCTTTGGGTCTTTTGTTTGTTTGTTTGTAATTTCCTCTCTGGCTTCAATGAGTTTGATGTGCTCCTGTTAAGGAAGCAGCCTGTTTTTATCTTGAAATTTGGGGTGGTTTGGTTTGTTTAGGGTTTTTCCCCCCACTGACTCGGGCCTTCCGTGCATAGTCCGTGTTGTCCCGCAGGACTGCTTTGGTTCTGGGTCAGAGAGAGAGAAGGGAAGTGGCTTTTCCTCATCTGGAATGTTTCCAGGCAGAAGTGGGGTGTTGTCCTGCCCCTCCCCAAAGCACTGCAGGCACCTGGGAGTAGCTCAGGGCTGGCCCAGTTCTCTGAGACAGACCCATGGGGGAGAGGTTTAAGTATTAATCCCATCTCTGGTGTGACTTGGTTGTAAGGATTGGGTCCTACAGTCCCAGGGTGTTAAGGAAAACAAGGAACTTCTGTTCTTCCTGGCAAACCTTCTGCTATTGCTTGTGCAGTGTTTGGGTTCTGTTGTCTGAGTTTCTGTCCAGGATCTTTCTAGGAGAGCCTGTTAGAAATTTAGAGGTAGGATTAGAATTTGGGTCTGTTGCCTACCCAACTGCCTCCAAGTCCTGATGGACTGGAGTGATGAGTGCTCTCAGCACAGGTTATTTCTTGACATTGTGTGGCTTTCCCTCAGCTGTGGGTGAGGAATTGTGCAAGCAAGGCCTGTGTGCCCGTGGGTGTCTCCCGTGGGTGTCCGTGTGGCAGGGCTGGGACAAGGACTCGTGCAGGGACCCAGCTGGCACTGGAGCTGCTGCCATCCTGAGCCACTGCCAAGGGCTGGGGAGAGACCATCTGGGAGGCTGTTCCCGGGATTCCATTGGAGCTGGATCTCCCTCCAGCTGCAGCAGCCAGGGGAGGGTTCTTCCTTGGGCAGCCCAGTGGCTTCTGCTCAGGCTGGCCCAGAGTGGGGCTGGGGCAGGTTCTCCAGGGAACTGGAGCCAGCCCTGAAGGGGCCCTGGAGAGCAGGAGCTGCAGGGACTGAGGTTTGCAAAGCTGGGCTGAAGTTTGTCAAAGCAGCAGAACATTCTCATTCCTGGGGGTTTGTGGGGTCCGTGTTGGTGCCCAGGAGAACTGGGTCAGACTGGCTCTGTGGTCCGAGAGCTGCCCCCCTAAATGTGGCAGGCTGTGTGTGCTGGCAATGAAGTGCTAGCCCAGAGGCTGATGGTTTCTGTCTCCAGGGATGCCCAGGACGCTGCTAATGCCCAGGGATCTGCTCTGGGTCCAGGCTGTCCGTGCTGGAGGGCCCTGGTGGCTGCAGTCCCTGAGCCCGCAGAGACAGAGGGAGCCCCGGCCCGAGTGGCCTTTGGCCCCTTGTCCTGAATTTGGGGTGAGCCTGGGAGCGTGTGGAGGGTGAGAATGAGGGCTGTGCTTCCAATGCATCATCCCTGGGAAGATCCTGTTGTTCCAGAGCGCTGGGGACAGTTTGGGCTTGGCAGCTTCAGAGCTGGGTTGGAGCAGCCCCTGAAAAGAATCAGGAGAGTGGAGGTTTGTCCCAGTGGTGCTTTCACACCCCACTGGACAGTCTGGGCTTCGTGTTTGAGGTTGTCCTGTATTTGCTCTGCAGAAAATGTGCCCTTCCCAATTCAGCCCAGCAGATCCCCAGGGCTCTGACAGGAATATTTGTTCTTTCCTTCCCTTTGGGATAACTTCATCTCCAAACTGCCGTGAGCAATTCCTTAATTTCTGCTGGAGAAAACCAAGTGTCAGAGGCAGTTTGCCAAGGAGGCCAGAAGTGTCTTTGGAGCAGAGAGAACGAACATTTTGGGATAAACTAAGGCAGTCATCAGGGGACAGGTAAAACTTGAGAAACTCCCCAGGGTGGAGAATGAATATTTGGAGGTCAAAAGGAGGTAGTCAGTGGTGAGCAGGTGGGGAAAGTTTTGAGAGTGAACTTGAGGTGGTCTGTAGGGTAGAGCAGGAACATATTTAGGTATACATGAGGTGATCAGCTGTGGAGAGGTAGGGAAATTTTGGGGGTCCCACTTGATCAAATCTGCAGGGCAGAGAATGAATATTTGGAGGTCCAAAAGAGGTAATCAGGAGTGTGCAGGTAGGGAAGACTCTGGGGAGAGAATGACTGTTTTTTGTTCAAAAAGAGGTAATCAGGAGTGGGCTGGAAGGGGAAAGTTTGGGGGTTAAAAAGGAGGTTCATTCTCTGCAGGGCAGGGAATGAACACACTGAGGTAACCTGAGGTAGTGAGTGGGGACAGACACAGACAATTGTGGGTGTTATAGTTCAGGTGATCTGCTGGGCAGAGAAGGAATGTGTTGAGGTAAAGATGAGGCACTCGGTGGCAGACAGGTGGGGAGAGGTTTGAGATAAGCCTGAGGGGTGTGTGGGGTGCAGAATGACCCTCTGTAGGTACGAAGGAGCTGGTCAGACGTGGACAGGTAAGGCAGATGTTGGGAGTAAAATGTGGGGCAATCTGTCCCAGAGAGAATGAATATTTTGGGGTAAGGTGAGGCAGTCAGTAGTGGGCAGGGAGGGAAATCTTGGTTTGTCAAAGCTGAGGTAATGTGCAGCAGAGAGAATGCACCTCCTGGGGTAAACTGGGGTAATCAGTAGTGGACAGGTAAGGAGGTTTTGGGGGAAACTTTGAGGTCATCTCTGTGGCAGAGGATGAATGTTTGGAGGTAAAAATGAGGTAATAAGTAGTTTGCAGGCAGGGAAAACTGTGAGGGTAAGTGTGGATGTCACCTAGGGGAGAAAATGAGCCTTTTGAGGTCCAGTAGGCAGTCAGTGGTGGGCAGGGAGGGAAAATTTGTGTTTGTAAAATCAGAGGTCATGTGGAGGAGAGAGAATGCACCTCCTGGGGTAAACTGGGGTAAACCTTGCAGACCTCCAGGGAAAATGTTGGGGGGTAAAACTTGTGGGAATCTGCAGGGCAGAGAGTGACTCTTCTGAGGTGAAAATGAGTTCCTGGGTGGTGGAGAGGTGGGGAAAGTGTTGAGAGTAACCTGGAGGGGGTCTGCTGGGTAGAGAATGAACATCTTGATGTAGAAATGAGTTGCTGAGATGTGGAGAGGTCGGGAAAATGCAGTGGGTCCAGTGTGAGGTCACCTGTAGCAGAGAGGATGTGCCTCCTGATGGACACTGAGGCAGTCAGGGGTGGGCAGGAGGGGAAACCTTTGGGGGTAAAACTTGAGGGAATGTCCAGGGCAGAGAATGAATATTTTGAAGGATAAATGAGGTACTCAATGAGGTATTCATTGGATTGCAGAAATGTTTTCTGAAACCTGTCCCCTTCTTTGTGCCTTTTGCTGACAGACCTTCTCTTTCTGCCTTTGAATTTACAGCCTCTGTGTGGCTCCCAGCCAGGAAAACCTGGGATAACTGAGGAGGGACAGAGATGAAGGTTTTATCTACACACTTGGGGTAATTTCTAGGGGATACAGCAACTGTTTGCCTAGCAAACTGTGTTTAACCACATTGGACCAAGTTGTGTTTGCACCAGCTGGGGCCAGAGGTACCAGGCAATCCAAAGCAAACCCTGCTCAGCCTCTAAATCCCAGGGGAAGTTCTCCAAGCTGCTCATTGAGGGACTACAGATACATTGAAATGGAACCAAGAGCACTACTAAGTTTCCCGGGAATCCCAGGATTGCTGTCCTAGAATTTTGAACAGGTTTTTAAGCTTTTTATGACAATAAGGGCTTCCTTCCTTTGATTGAATCCTGCGGTAGGATTTGGGGTTTCTTTGGATTCTGAATCCCTCCCAGTGGCCCTGACACTGGTCAGAGCTGGCAGGACAAACAGAGTCAGAGCTCCTGGCAGGCACAGGGGCTTTCCCCCAGAGTGGATCCAACTGCTGCCCCCAGCCTGGCCCGGTGGGATCTGCTTTGGCTCCCGGCTTCTGCCAGAGGCAGAATGTGTTCCCTTGATTGGAATGAGGATCCCGTAGCTTCATCTCCTGGAGGTTCCCTGGGCAGCTGATCCGCTCTGCCCCGTGTCCTGCTCTCAGTTCCTGCCCAGCCAGAGCCAACTGTGCCAAGGGCACGAGCACTCCCAGCCTGGATAGGGAACGGGGGACTGGCTTGTGCACAATTCACCTAGAAAGTCAAACGAGGGGATTGTTGGAGTATCTGGCTCCTTAGGGAACCTGCTGGCAGTAGAGAACCACAACCCCAAACCTCCAGCTGTGGGTGGAGTCGGGGAATGTAAACCAGCACAAACTCATCCCCCAAAATGAACCGTGGGAGAGCAGGACCAAATAAGGGTCAGTGTCCCTGTGGAAAGGCAAAAGGAGTCTTTTGGGACTTGGATTGTCCCCTTGGGAGATGGAGGTTGCTGGGATGCCCTCCCTCAGGCTGCCAAGATCTCTCAGTGCAGCAGCTTTGGCCGACAGGGCAGCACAAAGATCGTTCTCTGCGGGGCCCAGGTTTGGGTTCCGGTGTCAGCTTTGCAGGTTTGGATGAATTCTACCTACAGCCCGCAATTCCATGGGGAATTCCTGCTGGAACAGCCTCCCAGTGCCTCCTGGAGCCCGGATCTTCCCCTGCAGAGCTGCTGCTTTAATGCCAGGTTTGCCGGGAAGCAGCCGCGGTTCCAGGTTTGCTCAGCGGGATCGGGACAAGGACAGGTTGATATTCCACAGGCTTTGCTGTTTATAACCCTCCTTCCCCAACCCCGCTGGTGTCCCGGGGGGACTTGAGCGAGTTCCCTGGAATTGGGCCGATTCTCCGCCCCGGGCCGGGCTCCAGGGGATGTGTTGGCCCGGGAGAAGGCGGGGGCCGGACGCGCTCCCGGCCCGGGGCGAGGCAGCCCCTGAGCACGGGCGAGGACGTCTCTCCGGCCGGGAAGCCGCTGTCCCTTCGGAGCCTCGGGAGCGGCCCCGGGGAGTTCTTTTCCCCGAGGAAAGGGATGCACATCCCTGCCTTCAGGGCACCTCGGCTCTGCCCCACCTGTTCCAGCTGTCCACGGGTTCTGCGGTTGCGGTTGGGTCCCCGAAAAACTGCGAATTGTCTCCAAGCCCAACATTCTCCAAGCACCCCCTTTTCCTTTCAGGCATCTCCAAGGGCTCTCGCTCGGGATTTAGTGCCGCTGAGGGCACATGGCCCTGGCTTTAAGGCTGCTGCTGGCTGCTGGCCTCCGGCTGGAAGGGCAGGGATTTGGGGCGGGCGGGACACACGCGGGGGGCGCGGGGGAGCTCCGGGAGGTGGGCCCTGGGAACGGCTGCCCGCGCTGCTCTGCAGCCCCGCCGTGCCGACACTGCCGAGGGCCGGCTGGATTCTTTGGGGCCTTCTGGGCTGGCGCTGGGGCGTGTCCAGGGTGAGGCATCTCAGGGGGCCCGTTCAGAGCAGCCCCCGGCTGAGGAGCCGCGGGCAGCCCTTTCCCCGTGCCCACCCCACGGGGGCTGTAGGGCACAGCTCCGGGGCACAGCTCCTCCAGCCCCTGGCAATAGGAAGCCCAAGCAGGACTGGGTCACTCTCTGTCGCTCCGGCGTCCTCCCGGCCCGCGTTCCCTGCCCAGCTGGGACTGCCTAGGGAGCCCCGAGAACATTCCTGGCGGGAAGCAGGAGCCGCCGAGGGCTCCGTCCAACTCCGGGCCCGAAAAGCGGCCCCGACCTGAGCACCCCCAGCATTTTGGGATCCAAACGCTCACCTGGAGGAGACGACCCCCCGCAGGCGGGACCAGGCGGCGACACTCGAGCAACGCCTTTGCCTCGGAGCGAGGGATCCCTCCGGACTGGGTTGGCTCTTTTATCCCTGGAAATGAGCTCGGTTGTCGCACGAGCACCTTTGCAGCCGTTGGGTGAATCCCGGGCAGGGCCGGAAAATTTCCCTGAGCAGGGCAGTGATGAATTGGTGCCCGTCCCCAGCCGGGCACAGCCCAGCCGGCCGCGCTCCCTCCGGCCCGGGGCTGCGAAGGGCTCCTGCCGAGATTGAATAAAAGCGCATTTCCTGACTCTATTTCTCTGCGGTCTTGCCCCTCTTTTGACTCGCGCAGCACCGTCCGGTTGGACATTTCTTGGTTTCCTCCCCCGTAGCCGTTTCCCTCCCAGGCAGGACCTTCCCCGTCTGCAAATAAAGAGGAAATGTTTCAACGGGATTTTGAAAAACCAGAGGGTTTGGCCCGGGAGGGAGCGAGTTGCCGAGGAAACAGGGGAGAGGAAGGAGAGCCTCAGGTCCCACCTGACAGATGTCAGATGAGCCGCACCTTATGGATGGCAGGGCAAAGAACAGCTGTGGGTAATTGCCCAAGTTCCGCAGGCAGAGCTGGGAGCAGCCTGTGCCCGACCCGCGGCACGGTCAGTGCCAGCTCCTGGGGCCGCCTGAGGACAGACACAGGGACACGGGGACAGACGGGCAGCTCTGCTCGGGGTCCCGGAGCACGGGAGGAACGGAGAAAGGGCTGCCCTAGTTCTTCCCTGCCCCGGCAAACCCCCGGCTCCCCGCGGCCGGAGCGGGCCCGTGGCCGGAGCCCCAGCGGGACCCAGAGCCCTCGTTCCCGGGGGGCCCTGCGGGCGGGAACCCCCGCGGCCGCGGGGAAGGGGGAGGCGGGCGATGTTCTCCCCGGGAGCGGGTGCGGTGGCCTCGGGGGTGCCCGAGCGGGGGTAGTTCCGATCCCGCTGGGGGTGCGGGCGGCACCCCTTCTCGAGGGTCTCGGGGTCGGCCCGGCGTGTCCCCGCGCCCCGGCCGGTCCCAGCCCCGGCTCCGCGTCTGCACGACGAAAGCGCCGCCGTTCTCCCCCGACCGGGCCCCGGCAGAGCCCCGGCCCGAGCGGCCCCGCCGCGCTCGGCCCCAGCGCCCGCCCCGGAGCGGCTCTTCCCGCCCGCGTTGCCAGGGGCACAGGCGGCGAGACCGGGCTGGGATGAGCCCGGCACCGATCCTGGTCCCCGTCCGGGTGCCGAGCCCCATCCCAGCCCCAAGCCAACCTCGCTCCTCCGGTCGCGGTCCCGGTCCGGATCCTTGTCCCGCTCCTCCTGCCGAGCTCCCTCGCCAGCCTCGGTCCTCCGACGCGCCGATCGCTCCCGCAGCATCCCGGTACGAGCTTCCTGCACAAGCTCGGGACGAGCGCGGCTCTGCCGGCTTTGAACGGCGCGGCCGGGGCGGGGCCGGGGCGGGGCCGGGGCGGGGCCGGGGCGGAGCGGGGCCCGCACAGGTGTGCGAGGCGGGGCCCGTCCAGGTGCGCGGGGCGGGGACGGGCAGGGGGCGGGTCGGGGCGGGGGTATTTCAGCGCCGGAACTCGTCCCCGCCGCCATTTGCTCGGGCGGTGCGCGGTGAGGCGGCATCGCCGCGGGAGCCTCTCGCTGCCGCGGCTCTTTTGCTTCGCTTTCGTTTTTACTTTTCTTTTACTTTTCTCCCTTTTTTCCGTCCCCTCCCTTCCTCCCCACCCTCCACCCGCTCCCCCGCACGCCGCCTCTCCCCGGCCGCTGTCGCTGCCCTCCTGCACAGCCCGGCCCCCCCCTGCCCCCGGCCCCCCTGCCTGCCCCTGCTCCCCCCTCGCTGCTCCGCTGCACAGCCCGACCTGCCCGCACCCCCGCTCCGTCCTTGCCCCCCGCCCGTCCCGTCCGCCCCCCTGTCCCCCGGGCCGTGTCCCCGCAGCCGCGGGCTTGGGGGCGCCGCTTTAATAAAGCCGCGAGGGCCGGAGCCGGCGCCCCCCTGGATCCCCCCCCACGGGGCCGGGCCCGCTCGGCGGGTCCCCCCTGCAGTTCCCAAGCACCGCCCGACACCGCCGGGGCTCCGGCCCGTCCCGACATCACACGGGGGGCTCCGCGGGCGGGGGGACGAGGGGGAGGCGGGGGGGCAGGGGATGAGGGTCCCCTCCGGAGGAGGGGGGGAAGGGCGGGGGCCGGGGGGGCTCGGGGAGAGGGGCGGGGGGATCCCCTCCGGAGGAGTGGGGTCCCCGGGTGGGAGGGGCCAGAGGGGGGAATTCCTCCCGCTGCTCCCTCCCACCTCGGGATTCCCCCCCGGGGGGCGGTCGGGGGTGGGGCCCCCTCCGGAGAGGGGGTCCCGGGGGAGGAGGGGGGAGTTTTCCCCCTGTCGGGCCCCTCCTACCCCGGGACTCCCCGCCCCGGGGGGGCGGTCTGGGGACCCCCTCCAGGGCAGTGGGGTCCCGCGGTGGGAGGGGCCAGAGGGGGAACTCCTCCCACTGATCCCTCCCACCACGGGACTCCTCCCCCGGGGGGCGGTCGGGGGCGGGGCCCCCTCCGGGGGAGGGGGTCCCGGGGTGGGAGGGGAGGAGGGGCGAGTTCCCCCTCGGGCCCCTCCCACCTCGGGACTGCCCGCCCCGGGGGGCGGTCGGGGGGACCCCCCTCCAAGGGAGTGGGGTCCTGCGGTGGGAGGGGTCAGAGCGGGGAGATCCGCCCTGCGATTCCTCCCATCCCGGGACCCCCTGCCCGGGGGGGGGAAGGCGGGGGGGGGGGGAAGGCGGGGGGGGGGGGAACGACGAGGGGGGAGTAGTGGAGGAGAGGGGGTGGGAGGCAAGGGCAGGAACGGGGGGGACGGGGGGGGAACGGGGGGGGGACGGGGGGGGAATGGGGGGGGACGGGGGGGGACGGGGGGGGAATGGGGGGGGACGGGGGGGGGACGGGGGGGGAACGGGGGGGGTAGGGGGGGGACGGAGGGGACGGGGGGGTAGGGGGGGGACGGGGGGGGAAGGGGGGGGACGGGGGGGGAAGAGGGGGGACGGGGGGGGGGAAGGGGGGGGACGGGGGGGGGACGGGGGG